>NC_056744.1:1525561960-1525599460 GCF_019279795.1 Protopterus annectens
CCAACCACCACACAAACACACACAATCACTCTACTACATGAAATGTGCCCCCCACACCCCCCTACTTATATATTCTCACTCCGAGGTCGCACTACATACAAACACACACAAAACACCACCACACAAGTCACTTTCTCTTTGCACACACACATCACAGCAACAAAACACACTGACACACACCACAGCCCCTACCCAAACCCCTTAACACACACACACACACACACACACACACACACACACACACACACACACACACACACACACTTACCTGAATACATAACCATAGCGGAACTTTAGAAGCGCAAAATTCAAAACCTCCGGTATTCGAGGTTTTGAATTTCGCACTTCTAAACATTTGCTATTATGTGGATTTGGCTTCTTGGGCTCGAAATACTGAAATTCGAGATTTCAGTATTTCGAGCTTCTGAACGGAACCCATATATGTGTGTGTGTGTGTGTGTGTGTGTGTGTGTGTATATATATATATATATATATATATATATATATATATATATATATATATATCAAAATAGGCATTCCTGCTAGAAGTTGCAAAGAAAACTACTACATTCCTTACTAGACCTTATTAGAGACATAAATGTCCAAGGAAAGCTGACAAGTTTGGAACCTGTAAATAGACTCCTTCATGGCTATAGGAACTTCTATAAGAATCCTAGCAATGAATCAAGGAAATGCAGCATGGCCATAACTTTTGTCTACATTACCTATATATTTACAAAATCATGAAGGAGAACTTGGTCATCAACAATGGCAATAAGCAAATTGCAAAGATATTGGAACTAGGCTCCCAGTTCATCTTTACAAGAGGAAAACATGTGAGAGACTTCAATTGAATTCTGCTCACATACAGACTTGAACAATCCCAGCTTAACTAAAACATTTGAATGCATATCCCAAAACTGCTCATTCTGTACATATGAGCAACTTAAACCTCTTCATATGCCCTAATACAAGAAAGAAATATTTCAGGAAATGCAGAGCAGACTGCAGCTCAAAGGGCCCAGTTCACAAAATGTTATTAAGCAGCCCGCATAGGCTAAACTATAATCAAACTAAAGATTCAAAAATTTGAACACTCTGAACATAAAATATAAAGTTTAAGGTAATGCTCTTGCAAAACACAGTGTGGAGGCCACAGGCAACTCCAACTTTAAATTCCACATCTTGGGAAAAATCACAAACATCTCATTTGATAGTAATAAACAGGCATTCTTAGAAAAAAGAGAGCTAGATTAGCATATAAGACTTAATGCATATGCTAAACCTGGTTTGAACTTTGGATGCTCTATCTAGTGTCTTATGGTTGAAAAAATGAACCAGTTGTCTTTTTATTGTCTTTTTTCATGTGAGTTTTCACTTTTTTGTTATTTTTCTCTTAAGTAATTTTCAAATACCTTTTAATCTCACCTTTACTAGGATACCCTAATCGATCTTACATGTGCTACAAAATAAGTTTGATGCTGGTGATCATTAGCCCCCATAAAAGCACGTATGGCACTCTGACTTGTCAATTAATTAATTACTTAATTTTTGATACATAGTTTATCAAGGTTATAGGTATCAACATGAGGTTATAGGTATCAGCATGACTTTCTGAGCTAACTAGTTTGTTGATGAAGCTTTGGATCCCAAAGCAAAAGCAGTTTTACTATTTTCCTTCTGTGAAGGGTTATTTTCCAGGTCATGATCTATTGTGACCAGCTGAACTCTGCATGGAACAGTGAGCCTCACATCAGAAGTGAAAGATCAATGCATGAAAAAAACACATCAATTAAGCTCTGACTTCCAGAAAAACAGGGACACAGACTGAAGGTGCCCTTTGTCCTGGATAAAAGACTCACATCCCAAAGGTTCCCATGTATGATGCTGTTTATATTCAGTGGTAGCTGTTATTTACTGATTTCACTTGTGCCACCTCTCATTTTTTAAAAAAAAAAATAATGAACAAACAGACATAAGGATTATAATAATAATATAACTGTGGTAGATTCTCCATTATTAAAGAAGTTTCTGGAGAATAAAAGTTGGTCCAATCAGACCACCTGTGGAACTGAAGAGTAAGCTTTCCCTCCAATCAGTCTGAGATTTAGTGTGAACCAGTGAGAACACCTATGCAAATTGTAAACTTGCCTTTCCCTCCAATGAAGCTAAGAGCTATAGTCTGGACCAATTGTTCTACAAAGTCAGTGAAATTAATCACCAGTATCAACAGCTCATCTCCACCACACCCATTTTTCAGAAGCATTTAAATATGTCAAGTAAATGTAATCTGTTTCACTTAGAAACTATTTGATGAAGTGTTCTAGATGAAGGGGCTCATAAAGAAACTCATTACCCAGACAAAATTAAGTAAAATCAGATTGTCTTTCATTTTTATTTCAATCTTTTAGATAGAATCTTTTGGAAATGGGTAGATTTATGAGACTTCCACTGTACACTGGTCAAGAATTTGACAGGATCTGCCAGCTTAATTGGCTTTTCCTTCCTTAGTTTCATTTGTTGGTCCCAGGGTAGCATGACCCCACTGGGTTTGGAAAGCCCTCACACCAACACTAGGAGCTGTTGTGGATTATATATAAAATAGAAAGATTATTTATTTGGTAATATGCCCTTTACTAACACCTACTAACTCTCTCTTGGTCTTATTATTAACTGCTTTGAACTTCTAAACATGCACATCCCATTCCTTTTATCCAGTTTGTCCTTATCCAGCTTCATAGGTAACTATAATCATACAGCAACTCACCAGGAAGAGACAACAGTATAAAAATTAAGCAATTATTTACAAGTATCACTTATCATCTTAGGAACTTCTGAGTATAGACAAAAACAGATATTAACATTACTGATACTTTCCCTTTTTAAACTTTACTTATGCACTTTGCTAATACTAAATAACACAGAAAGAAAACATTTTCAGTTTCATTACACCTAGGTAATGTGATATACATTTTGAAAACAGTGTCTTATATTCTTAATGCAGCTGTTTAAGTAGATATATAGCTGGTATTAAGAAAGATGCATGACATCACTGCCCAGAGATAAATAATGTACATTATATGATTAGATGCTTATTAGTAATACATGACACTGTCAGGATGGGAGGTGGAGCTAGAAGAGACAGTCACACATGCACTAATAGCACTAACCCTGCTGCTACAGTGGCCATACTATGGATGTCGTGTGACCTACACTAAAAGTAGCCTGGAAGTCACAAGCCTAATACTATGCACACTCATACAAATAAAAAGCTTCTCAGAACTGTAACATGTACAATGTCTGCAATCCATGGAAGTGAACCACAGGACACCGGCAAACAATGTCATTATATAAATGATAATGAAAGAAGGAGAAAGAAAAAGCAAACATGGGGAATAGAAAGCAGTGGAACATAAAGAAAAGCAACACAAAGATTAGATAGGTGGGGAAATGAAGAAGAATATTCTTTTTTGGGGACATGTGAACTTTTTTGGTTCCAAAGAAGTGTTGTAGGGGATGTTAGCAAGGAGCAAATATGGAAAGAGAGTATATGGAATATGGCAAAGACACACAAACCTAGACCACGGATAAAGACTGACAATGGAGGGGGTGACATGTAAGGGGCAACAAAAGACTGACATAGACTGACAAAGGGTGGGCAACCAATAATGGGGAGGATTGTGTGACAAACAGGGGAGGTGTAGCAGCATATAAGGAATGGAAACACAATGATGAGGGACAAGGAGTACAAGAGGTCTGTCAACCTGGTACTGAGATGAGCCCACCTTGATGGCAATCACATTGGTGTACAGGGTATAGTAGATAACTGTGAACCAGATGCTGCCTCTGCACCAGTGCTGCAGTGCGCTGTGTCTACCTCAATGCTTTTGAGGAGCAACTGCAACCAGTTCCTCCAGTGACTCCTCATCTGACTCCCCAGCTACTGTCCCCTGTTTGTCTGTCTGTATGATAGTCCAATGGTGTCCTGATTATCGCTCGTCCAGTCAGGATAAAATAGATGAGCATTCATAAATGGGGTACTAAAAGTAGTCAGTAATGAAGATTTGCAATCAAGAAAAAAAAACAGTGGCATTTGGTATTAGGGCTGCTATGTCCTTGACTGTAAGCATCGAATGATGTAGTCTCTTTAATGTTTTGTTCAAATCTCTTGGACCAATACATATTTTGATTTCATCTGAGCCTTCTTTGTGGGCTGCTGCCATGGACAACACCCATTCAGTTGGTTCTGTAATGAGAAAAATTACACCTTGCTGCACCATTTTACCCAACTGAGCTTTGACCTTATTCTGCATTGCTATTGGAACTTTTCTTGCCAGTCTGACCAATGGTCTGACCTCTGGGTCTGACTTCATAGAACACACAAATGGAAGTTTGCCTAACTTGTCATTGAAAACATCAGCATACTCTGAGAAAACAGCTTCAGTAAAACTGGAACTGAGACATGCTTATAAGATGAACTTCTTTGGTAAAGGAAAGAAGATTCATTCTCAAACTGTCTCTGAGACCCAGCAATGGCTGCACAGATCTTTGGACTACATAGCATAGTAAGCTGTAGCAGTTCCTAGCCAAATAACATGAAAGTACTACTGAGCCTTCGGTTTTAATTTTAACCTCCATAAGCAACAAGTTTCACACAACTGGCCACATTAAGTTGCTCACCAGCTCTCCCCTTAGCAAATGTGTGTGCTGACATAACATTACATTTGCAGTGTCTATTTTGAGCTCTGTGGATTTACCATTGATCTGGATAGTACAAAACACTTCAGTCTTTGCCAACAAATTTACTGCATCAACCTTTCCCCAAGTACTGATACACCATCTACGTAGAAAGTAGAGCTGCAACTGTCTATATGATCAACTTTCTTTTTTGAGTGACCCTTCTTTATAACTGTATGAGATTTACTTGATTTGCAAAACTTTTGTAAACAGTTCCATTTTTTTACACTTGTGGCATTGCTGACCAAATTTTAAGCACTTCTCTCTTTTACACTCATAATTGGCACAACAGTTGTGACAGTCAACAATAAACCTTGATTTAGGTTTTGCTGACTTAACCGTGTACTGCACTGAGCATGTCCTTTTCTTAGAACTTGTAAAACTACAGGTTTTACCTGGGGAACATGCAGGGGTGGCAGGTGCCATGTGCTTAGGCCTGTTTCTGCTAGCCACATGTTACATTCTGTCTACATTTACTCTGGAGCCTGATGAAACTATGCTGTTATCACTTGGGAGCATACTTGTGTGCCTTTCTGTAATTTTATGGATTTGACAAATCTCAATAGCTTTACTCAGCATTAAATTACTGTCACAAAGCAAAATCTTTCTCACTGCAGCACTATTAATACCACACAAAAGCCTGTCCTTTATTAACTCATCTTTTAAGTCACCAAACCTACACATTTTAGCTTTGTTTCTCAGGTCAGTAATAGTCAGTAATAGCTGCAAAAGTTTCTCCTGGCCTTTGATCTCTTGTGTAAAACAGATGCCTCTCTAATGTAACAGTTGTCTGGGGGTTACACATTTCCCTGAACTTGCATTTCAGACACTCTGGGTCTTCTGTTAACTCATCCTGTACAACAATATGATGGTTTTTACCTTCTGTTTCATGTACTGCTGAGGTGTACACAAATGAACACTCTTTTTCAATGGCCTCTGACCCAGATAGGTTTAGCAAAATTAATGCGTTGGTGATGCATTTTTATCAGAATAAGCTGCTTGTATAAAAATATTGTACTCTTCCTCAAATATTCTCCAGTTCTCTGCAATATTCTGATCAAATACAATATGTGATGGTTTCCGAAATTCATCTGCCATGGCAACAAATTACAGTAAAACACAATGCAACCCAAGTCCACTTTTAACTGTATAAACATGCGCACTTGGCACATATGCCTGAAATTTATGCCAGTATTTGTAACTCTGCCCAGTAGCACAACAAGTCTCTGAATAACTGAACTTTGCAAAATAAATCTCACTGCCACAAGAATACTCTTGAAATCACTGTGCTGTAAGAAATCACCTCTTAGTGTGAGAAACATTTCAAAATAACTGCACTGTGTGTATGAAGTGGGCAGAAGAAGCTTAGAGTAAAAACATTTCAAAGTAATTGCACTTTGCGAGTGAACAGTACACAGCACACTGAAACTTTCCCAAAATGGCTGTACTTTGCCAAATAACTCTTTACAGTGTAAGAAACACTCTGTAATGGCAGCACTCTGAGAATGGATACACCCAGCACAAGAAACCTTCCAAAATGGCTATATTTTGACTGCACTTTATGAAATAGTTGCACTTTGCCCACAGATAAACTCTTCGGAATAAATGCACAGTAACCAGCACACATTGTAAGCACTTTTTCACACTTTGAGATACTTCAAATAACTCTAGTTATGCCCTTGATAGCTTCAATTAATGCAAAACAGTAGTCTATGCCAAAACACATTACTTTACCAAACAATATGCAGTCACCTTGCTTTACTTATGTTTAATGTGCCCTTTTTGCCCTTTATTATATTCATTTTGCTCAGTTAATCTTTTTACATGCCCATTATACTTTTCTTGTGCTTGTTTTACTTTAAACATGTTCGTTTTGCAATTCTGAGGTAATTTCAAACCCTTTTATGTGCTTTTCTGATAATCATTTTATCAAATATCTTAATTTAAAACATTTTGTTTAATTAACAAACTTTTTTGTGCCTCTCGCTTGCATAATAATGTAGTCTGTACCCTTGTAATTCTCCTTTTATTCTTTTTTTACAAATCAAATCGTTTGTGCAAGTTTTCATTACCTTTTGCTAATTTCTGGCCCATTTTTGTACTCAGTTCACTTAGTTTACCTTCACTGTCAACTCTATACCTCACAGCTTTGAAAAGCAGTCTCTGGAATCCTGTTTCTGACACCATGTCGCTCATCCAGTTAGGATAAAACAGACGAGCATTCATGGGTTCTGTTCAAGCAGCTTTATTATGTGCAAACACATCAGGATTGAGGCTTAATAACTTTAACTTAGATAAACTTTTAAATAATCTATCTATTACACTCATACATGCTCACTCTCACACTACATTCTCAAAATGGCACTGAAGCTAGCACATGCTTGCTATTTATATGCACATGCTGTCTTTGGAAATGCTTCTTAAAGGTACAACACACACACTATTCTACACTAATGTTGTAGTTGTTTATATAACATTATGCTTTGTAGCATGCCACAGACTACAAACATCTTACTGCAGATCTCCCAAGCATACTCCAGTCCACAACTGGATCTGTCTAGGTAGTAGATGTGGGCCTTCAGCCAACCGAACACATGCTCAATGATTTACCTCGGCTGTGACAGTTTAGTGATGTATGCCATCTCTACAATGGTCTGAGGCTTGCAGGTGGGTGTCATGAGCCATGGCTCCAAGGTGTATCTTGCATCATCTGCAATGCACAACAATGGACACCATTATGAGTGGCATGTAACCTAACACTGTTTCAAGTGTCTATCAGAATATATGTGTTTGCAATGTGTGCACCTGCTGATTAAATGACCCTGTGGAATGTCACCCCACATAAACCACTGGGATGTCGTACATGTGCCAGATACAGGAAATACTGGAACTGCCTAGGTGATGCAGAGACATATTATAAATAATACCATGTGTACAGCACACTACATGCTAGTTGACTGAGTAGAAGCCCTTTCAGTTGTGGTGCCATGTGGAGCAGGTATTGCCTTGAAAGTGATATGGATACAATCAATAGAGCCTCAGGAAATGGCCTACATTGTAGAATGACCACATAGTGGTGCTTGTCTCCCACGTTGTTCACAGAACCAAATATGTTCCTCCACATGCTGAAGCATCACCTCAAGAAATGGCTGTAGGATCTGTGAGGCATTTGACTATGAAATTCCTAACACGTCCAGTGCTGGAAAAAGGAAAGTCCTCCTAGAGCAAACAGTTAACACTATACAGACCTTAATGTCACCGGGATAAGTATTCCACACATCTTCTATGGGTCCTTGTAAGGATGCTCATGTCTACAAACTCCAGTGTGGTGTCTCTTTTTATATGTTAGCAGTCAACAGTGTTCCATTAGTGAAAGTGATGGTAAGTTAGCGTTTAGTGCACCCATCTGTGATTCTGGGAGGTGACGTTATGCAACATCATGGACACTGGTTCTGAGGGTGGCCACTTAGATATGCTGTTCAACTAATATAGCTGCTCCTTCTAGCATCTTATCACAGTAGATAATCATGTACACTGGAAAATTCTGGTGTTCAGAATAACTGATTGTCATGGCTCACTGTGCTAATCTTATATATTTCTGAATCACTCTAACATGTTTTCTTTCATTACTTGCACATGGGAATGGCTTTCATTTGCATATTGACACTCATTTATATGTAATCATAGGATTATTTGCATGCAATGCCTGCCACTCTCTTTTCCCAGTAATGCAGTCATATTATATGTGTGCCAGAATCACCTCTCCATTGCTACTCACCTCATTGTTTCACGTAACACATTGAGCTAATTGTTTCTGAATACCACCTATACTTTTAATAGTACTAAAGGTACCTCCTGCCCAGTGTCCAAAATGTACAGATCTAATTAATTTTCTCTATTTTTTCATAGCATTTTTTTCATATACATATCTTAGTTCTCAAGAAACTACATACTATATATTAATGACAGCTTTAATAGCAAACATTTACTAAAGATTATCCAGCAGACAGATAATCATAATACTGAGAATTTATGTATAACCTATATATACCATTTCCTACTGGGCTCGTGAATTTTATTTATGGTCAACAAACCACTTTGGTCATTGTTGTTACAAAACATGAAGCGTAAATTAGTAGACATAGCTGTCTTGGCACTTAAAGAACTTAAGTGAAGCCTGATACAAATAGACTGTATTATGCAAAGGCAGAAAGACTTCACCTGTATTCACGGATTGTTGTCTTAGTGTAACAAAATATTCAGCATAAATTAATAGATGTACTTGTCTCAGCATGACTAACTTCAGTGGAGCCAGATACAAATAAAAGATGCTATGTAATGGTACACAGCCTTTACCTGTAATAAACAGTCGTTGTCCATTTTGTTGTACATATAATCGCTTAACCATATTTACATAGAGTTCTCCACTCAATCCAGCAATTTTGTTCCAGGGATTACATTCATACTGAAATGTATTTATTTTCCTTTGACATCATCTTTTTCCTGCCACTTCTTCATCATCTCCTTCTGCCAGCCAGTATATTTTGCCGTTTGCTTGACTGACAGCACATCTCCAGTACCTCTCTTATTTTCTCTGTTCCTTAGTCTGATTGCTGGAGCATTCACACTTTCCTTCCCAAAATATTTTCAGTTTAACTAGAAATGGCAGTCTAAATTTCTGCCTTCTCTCTTTGCATTTCCACATCTCATCCACAAATCACAAACACTGTTTCAAAATCACATCAGAATTGTCATGTTCTACAAGTACAGGCCTCTCTTCCTCTGATAACTTTCTCCCCAGCTGCACCATCCCCCACAGTACTTATTATTCTTTTTGTCACAAGTTAAAAATTCAATCAGAATTGACCTTGGCTTCCCAAAGTTAGCTAAGTCTCTCACAGTGGCAAACACCGACATACATGACAGCCAAAGAATTGCAATGCCAGCCTACTCTGTCATTGTGTCTTGTACATAGTCCAACAATGTCCCTTTTTATATTCCTTCCAAACTCCATATAACCTTAGATTTCACCATTTACCTCAATTTCCATAATTGTTTATCAGTCCTACATTTATTCCCAATATTTCAACATGGCTTCTGCTTTATCTTGAATCTTACACATTAGTATTTTGGAAAGTCCTACCATTTCTAACTGATCATATAAATACACCACCTCATTAGGCATGACTGTTCACTGTCTCTACATATAAACATCAAACACATCATGCAGATGTATCAGCTCAGTTTATATGACTTCCAAACTGCTAGTTACTTCAACAACATTCACTTGCTGTACATTCTGTGCCTCCTTACCAGTTGGGAACAGTCCACCATGATGGTCCTAGTCTAACTCATGAATAATTTCTCCTTTGTAAAATTTTAAACCCAACATACAATACATTTTGTCAATATCAAACAACTGGCAACAACTTTAATTACAGACCATTTCAAAAACTGCATAAAACAAATAGCTTTCACTTAGTTTTAAGCAGTTGTAATATTTCTGTCCAACCTCCAATGCTTTCCCCCAAATATATATAATTTTCACTCTCTCTCTTTCGCTCTCTCTCTCTCTATATATATATATATATATATATATATATATATATATGACTATATTTATGTATCTATGTATTCATATCTCTCTTTCTCTGTCTCTATATATAACACACACACACACACACACACACACACACACACACACACACACATATATATATATATATATATATATATATATATATATATTACACTGAATCTTCATGAACTCTTTCTTTTTTTTATTTGAAACAGTGTAGAAATTCCTGAAGTCTTAAAGTCTTAAGCAGTGTTATAGTTACTGCCATCTTCAAGGAATGTTTGCCTTCTGTGGAAGCCTTTAAAGGTAATCCTTCAGCCAAGGATGATAATGTAGGAAATATTATTCTGCCAATAAATACTGCAGCACCCATGAATAGTTTGTCTGGTTTGACTGACCCGAAGGAGGAGGGATTTATGCACAAGAACAACGTCTAAACATGTAAATATTACTTTTTTTTTAAACAAAAAAAAGTCAGGCAAGTATCTATAACCCGCCTTTACATCCTGCCTTACAAGTTTTTGAGGCCGCATGTACTTCTGACATCTATACACTTAGTATGGATAAAAAAAGTAAGAAAAAATGTGGTTATACACGTAATTTAACTTCAAAAGAAAAAGAAATGTTAGATGGTTTGTGAAGGGACAGAGAAATCCGAATTATGAAACCAGATAAGAGAAAAGCGACTGCTTTCCTGATTTAAGTATTTTTTGCTGTTTTTTACCTAAAATACCTTCTCTTGCTTACTTTGAACAAGCTTAAACAGTTTTTTTTAGCTGTTTGTTGCATTATATATTATCTGCACTTAAAGTTACATTTGGACGAAAATTGGTCGAAAGTTTGTTTGTTTGTTTGTTAAATTTAACTGTTGAAGCTGCCCACTAAAGTGTGCTAGCCTGTGTTACTGATTTATTACAGTTTCCTGCATTTCTGTGTACTTTCTATCACAAAAACAAAAAAACCAAAAAAAATATCCTTGTTTTCCTGCCTCTCCTCGACTAGTTTAGACCAGTATACAGGCTTTGCTGTATTCTGGGCTGTGGTGTAGTTCCTGTGTTGTCCATTGCCTTACTTGGATAGAAGGAAGTTTCTTTGCTCACCAGTGGGAGTGGGGAGCCTTGAGCAGCCTATCTGTCCCTGAAGGAGTGACCTCAGCACAAGAGCTTGTAGTAATTGGTTGTTTTGGACCATTTCCAACTCTTTTGAAGTTCCCTGTTTAAAATCCGCGTTTGCACGGCTTTGCGCGATTGTGTGCATAGCGCAGCGCTGGTTAAACAAAGTTAAACTTTTTCTGGCTCCGCCAAGTCTGCTCTTTAAATTTTCCCTTAAGTAAGCTCTACTCTTAGAATTATCAGTCTACTCACTAGATTATAAGCCTAGCACTTGTTCTCAAAACCTCGCTTCTAAGTAAGCACTTTCAAACTAAAGTAAGCACTACATCCACCTACAACCCCTGTGAATACCAACTTCCCTTAAAGGCACAGCACTCCCTTATACCATTTTAACATGTCGAGTGGTGGATCACTGGCATCCTCTCCAGTTCAGCTGGTTAATCTGGGAATCTTGAGATAATGCTACAATTGTCTCATGTACACAGACAACCCTCTCCTCCTCCCAACAAACACAAATACATGTGAGAGATGCAACTATATAGCCAATCTGGAGGCTGAACTCTCTCAACTCAGGACTGGCAAGACCAGACAGGAGGAGAAGGTAACCACACACACACAGCAAACCCAGTCCCACATAGACCCACCACAATTGCAAACCAAACACATAACAACTCAAAGACATACTCGGAGGCTCTAATAAAAAACTTACCAAAACAACAGAGGCTCCCAAAGCAGACACCCAAAAATCCACCACCTCAAAACATAACACATGAAACACATACTTCAATAAAGCAGTGTGTCAAACAATCACAGCCCTTAAGGCCAAACACCATGCCTGATACACTAGTAATTGGTGACTCTATAGTTAGACACACTGACGTTCCACTTACCAGGCTGAACAAGGAGAGGGTAACGGTGAGCTGCCTGTTGGGAGCTAGGATCCGCCACATAACACATGCACTCAGGTCACTCCAAAGCAAGTACAAATATGACTCCGTCATTGTCCATGCCGGCGTGAATGACCTAAGACGTACCTCCCTGGACTACATGAAAAGAGACATAGAGGAACTCTCTGATTATGTAGCCCAGGCTGGTATGACCCTGACCCTGAGCAGCATCTTGCCCTCACCAAGAATGATGCCATAATACAAGGACAAGATGATCAGCTTTAATAATTGGCTCAATTACTGGTGTCATTTTAGGGGGATCCAATGTCTGTCTGCTTGGGATGACATGCTGGACAAGCCACGCTGCTTCGCAAAGGACGGCTTGCACCTGTCACCACTGGGCTTCCGGATATTGGCTAAGGCTCTTGCCACCCCCATAGTGCCTTTTTTTAGGCAAGGCTCAAAAGACAAACCCACCTCCTTAGAAAACAAAAATGGAAAAAAACTAAGGGTAATGCTTCTCAATGCCAGAAGTCTAAATCTCAAGATGCAGGCTCTCGAAGCACTCCTCAGTATGGAGAGCATCGATGTCTGTGCAGTAACTGAAACCTGGTTCAAGGCTCCTGAGAGCACCCCAGCTCTACCAGGCTATACCTCGTATCATGCATTTCGGCCCCAGAACTCGGGCCGAACCACAAAGGGAGGGGGAGTGTCCATATTCATCAAGGACACCCACACCTCCAGGTTAGTGGCAACACATGAAGCATCGGAGACCATCCAGGTGCTACTAACCATAGGCAAAACTGCTATACAACTGGTAGCATGTTACAGACCACCCTCCCAATCTCAGGAACCCCATTCAGCCTTCCTGAAGACATTGGAGGATATGAATGTCTCACCAAATACCATCATATTGGGAGATGTCAACTACCCTAACATAGACTGGGTGCATTATTCTAGCCCTAACACCCTAGCCCAAAGGTTCCTGGAATTCATTAACTCAAATGCAATGGAACAGTTAGTCACCTCTCCCACAAGGGGAGAAAATATACTAGACCTGATCATCACAAACATGGGGACAAAATGCTCCACACTGGAAGTATACCCCTCACTAGTGAGATCTGACCACAAACTAATCACCCTGGATATTCATATCCCACCTCCACCCCCAGCACAAAAGACTACAGTGAGAAACTTCTCAAAAGCCAACTTTACACTTCTCAAGACTGAGATGGTATCCTTTAAGCCCCCTGGGCCAGAGGAAACCACATCCCACAATGCTGAATCCTTTACAAATGCTTTCTATGGACATCTCTAAGAATGAAAATAAAAAAAATAAAATAACTCTGTTCCCACTCGTGGATAATAACACCAGCACTACGACAATTACGAACTTCTTCTTTGACTTTGTTTTAAAAAAACATTTATTGAAAACAATTAAAAACCATTCGGTTAAGCGCTTTCATCGATTCAGACTTCATCAGAACAGTGCTGTAAAGTTAAAACAATTAATTTATACTTTCTTATTCAATCACATGATGGTCTCCATTACTGTCTTAAAGTGCTAGTGCTTTTCATAAATATATTTTGTGTAAAATAATTAAACAACATAACTTAATATATATTCCTTCCCATCTAGATAATTGTACTAAAATACATAAAATTGTTGAGGTTTTATAAATTTAAATAAATTGCTAAAACATTAAAAAAACATTTATACTACATTTATGTGTGAGCTTCCAAGATAGGTTTAATTGACAAGTATTCATTTATTCCAGGGGGAACAGAAGCATATAATTTAATTTGCCAAATAATTTCTTTTTCCCCCACTGTTTTCTTAATATTTCCTCCCCTAGGATTGACTTTAACCAATTCTAGTATTCCAAAATGAAAACCTGAACATTCCTGGTTTTCTTTCAAATGTCTTCACAGAGCATTCCTGTCATCCTTCTTTTGTATACTATAAAAATGTTCATAAATTCTATTTCTCAGGCATCTGGTAGTCTTCCCAACATAAAATACTGAACATTTTGTACACTTTGCTAGATATACCAGTTGCCTGGATCTACAGTTGCCCTTTTGAAACCATACTTTGGTTTTATTAATGTCATTTAATACTATACTAGGGGCTGTTATAATATATTGGCACTGCTTACATGTCCCACATTTTTGGGTACCTTTAGCGGTAACATTTTTAGGTTTGATTTTCCTTTCCAATAATTTCTTCATGTTGCTTCCGTTCTTAAACACACATAATGGTTTCTCTCCTACTAATTTTGAAATTTCCCCATCTATCTTAGTAATATTCCAATGCTTGTCAAGTATTTTCTTAATTTCTCCACTATGTTTGCTGTATTCTAGTATACAAGCTCTACTATATTCATCCCCAGTGTTCTTTGTGTCCAAAATTACTTCAGTTTCTAGCATTGGACTGGTGTGATTTGGTTGTAAGTCGTCATTTCCCAATAATGGCTTATATTTTTTTCCCCCTTCTCTTAAAACATATTTTGTTACATCACTCACCAGGTCGAAAGGGTATCCCCTATCTGTAAAGTAGTCACCTATCTTTTTTATTTCGTTCACTAGGTCCTTCCTTACGGATGTCATCCTGGCCGCCCTAATACATTGGCCCTTAATTATATTCCTTTTCTGTACTATAGGGTGGCTACTTCGATAGTCAAGATAGGAATTGCTGAATGTCAGTTTCCTATAAATATTGGACTTAAATCTCCCTTCCTCAAGTGATATCATGGTGTCCAAGAAGGGAATTGAACTTTGATCTTGACTGAAGGTGAATTTTATTACTTTACTACAAGTGTTCAAATAAATCTTAAACTTTTCAAGTTCTGATTCATTACCATTCCATGTGATAAAAATATCATCTAAAAAACGAAAATAACATCCTAAAAATGAGGACCACTCAGAGTTCAAAATAAATTCTTCTTCCCAACTTGTCAAAAACAGGTTGGCAAACATGGGGGCACATGCAGCCCCCATCGCCACACCTTTCTTTTGTCTATAGTACTCCCCTTCAAACATTATGTAATTATGGGATAATACTATATCCATGAACTCCATAAGTATTAAAGTTCTTTCCCAAGAAGTAATTTTTAATTGTTTTCAATAAATGTTTTTTTAAAACTAAGTCAAAGAAGAAGTTCGCAATTGTCGTAGTGCTGGTGTTATTATCCACGAGTGGGAACAGAGTTATTTTATTTTTTTTATTTTCTTACTTGTTGGACTGTTTCTACATTTGGCATCTCTAAGAATGCATGGATCATGCAATCCCAAATAAAACCAAGACCCTCTCCACCAAGGGCAGGCGTCCTGTCTGGTGGACCCCAGCCATAAACAAACTGTATAACAAAAGAAGGAAGCTACTGCAAGACAGAGCAAAATCCCATAAAGGGAAGGCATCTCTGACCAGCACTAACAAAAAACTACGTTCACTCATAAAAACATCCAAGGCCAACTTTGAGAGAAAAATCGCTAAGGACACTAAAGATAACCATAAGGCCTTCTTCAGCTATGTTAGAAACCTGGGCGGAAACCCTCAGATATGCTCAGAGTTAGTTCATAATGACAAAAAATACACTGAACCCACAGATATTGCCAACATACTGGCAGACAGGTTCAGTGCAAACTTCTCCCCTCCCTCACCCCCAAAAGAAGAAATATTTATCCCAGCTGAATGTAACCTCCTGTCATCTCAGATGTCCAGGTGAGAGCCGCTCTCAGCAAAGCTAAAAACACAGCATCTATGGGACCTGACAGTATCCTGGGTTGCGTGCTACGTAATCTTCAAGAGGAGCTAAACCCGCACATAAAAATGCTGTTTAACCTTAGCCTTACTACAGGATATGTACCTGAACACTGGCGTACAGCAACAGTGGTCCCACTCCACAAAGGAGGCTCCTCTACAGACCCTGGAAACTACTGCCCCATAAGCTTAACCAGCCTGGTCTGCAAAGCTATGGAAAGAATCATTATGGAACTCATAAACAGAAATATCGGGGACCTACAGACACTTGATCCTACCCAGTTCGGCTTTGTAAAGGGCAGATCCTGCCTTTTGAACCTGGTTGACTTTTTTGAAACAGTCACTAGAGCCATTGATGAGGGCAAAGCAGTCCATACAGCCTACCTGGACTTGGCTAAAGCCTTCAACACAATACACCACTCAGGCATCATAGACAAGCTCAACAGCTTAAATGTAAACCCATATATCACAAGATGGGTTGCAAACTAGCTAAAGGACAGAACCCATAAAGTCAAAATCGCTGGAGCTATGTCAGACTCAAAGCCAGTCACAAGTGGTGTCCCACAGGGCTCTGTCCTGGGACCCCTCTTGTTCGGCATTTATTTCTCAGATGTGAAAGCAAACACGGGAGGGTTGTGGCTGACAAAGTTCACAGATGACTGCAAACTAGGCGCCATAGTCAATACATCAGCTGACACATGCATCCTACAGAAAGGCCTTACTGAGACGGACAACTGGTGCCGAAGTCATGGCCTTAAACTAAATGCCAAAAAATGTATAGTCATGTGCTTTGGGAAAAACAAAGTACCCACAAATTATCACATAGGCAGTAACCCATTGAGTACGTAAAAAGTAATCAGAGACCTGGGGACCAAAGTTGACAGTGACCCCTCATTCGACACCCACTTTGCAAAAGTGGTTAGAAAGACCTTCTACCTTGCCCACCTTATCATGAAGGGATTCACATCCAGATCAAAGGAGGTCACTGTACCCCTATACTCCTCCCTTATCAGGCCCATGATTGAGTACAATGCCCCATTTGGTATGTACCTCACCCGGCACCTGCAGCAGCTGGAGAAACCCCAAAAGTACCTCACCAAGAGGATCAAGGGTCTCCAACATATGTCATATGTTGCCAGACTAAAGAAACTCCAGCTCTATTCAGTAGCATACCGCCTACTCAGAGGTGATCTATGCCTGACGTACAAGGCCATGTCCAATCAGGACTTGATGGACATGCTCCATCTCAAAAAATCCAAATCCATCAGAACCACGAGAGCTAAAGATCTAAACCTCATCACAAATATGAAAAGGACATGCTGGGGGGACAGATTCATAACTCAGAGGCTTCCCACACTCTGGAACAGGATCCCAGTTCATGTTAGGCAGAGCCCCTCACTGACTCTCTTCAAGAGAAATCTTGACGAGTGGATGGGAGATCGTAGGTTTACCCCGGGGGTCATCTCTGTGTCACTACTAGACAGAGGCACAGTAAACTAAATCTATACTTTTGTACCATTACATGGGGTGGCGAAAGCCACATACACTATGGCTAGGCTTATAAATGCCCTAGGGCAGATAGCCTAGTACTAAACTATGAAACTATAAAGGGGGAGGAGCAGTGCTTGTGAACGCATTAGATTATTTGAGTAAAATCTTAGAAATGCTGTATGATAACACCACTTATGTGCCAGTGTCTACCAATTAAATAAACATTTCCTATAGGAAAATTGATTTGGTTATTGAAGAATTGATACTGGAAAATAGATTAGATCTAAAGGTTTGGGGAATCTTGCAGAACAAAAAACCAAGGATTGCATCCTTTTTTGGCATTCCTAAGATTCACAAGAGCACTATAGATCCCCCTATAGATCTATTGTTTCTGGTGAGGAATCAAAAACATACCCTATAGCTACCTTCCTCGATTATTCTTTAAAACATATAACAAAAGACTATGAACATCTACTGAAAGACTCCTGGGATTTCTTGAATAGTTTAACATTAACAACATATAAAGGAGAAACATACTTCTTGACCATTGATGTGGTCGACCTTTTTTCATGTATTCCAGTAAAGGAAGGTCTGGACATGTTCCTGGACCTATTAAGTGAGAAAAATTCTACTTGTAGGGTAGCTGTAGATGTACTAGTGGAACTGATGAGGATAGTATTGGAGAACAACTTCATTTATTTTGAAGGGGAGACCTTTAAACAGATCAAAGGCGTAGCTATGGGGGCAGCTTGTGCCCCCACATATGCCAGTTTGGTTCTACTCAAGTGGGAAACTAGTTACATTTTTGGTTCTATGTACTGGAGACACATTAAATTACACAGGCGTTTTTTGGATTACATTTTTATCATCTGGGAACAGCCGGAGGAATTAGTAGCTCCCTTCGTAACATATTTAAATTCTACTATAGGTTTTTTGAGGTTTACATACAAAGTACATTCTAATAAAATGGACTACTTGGATGTTAGGATAGAAAAATATGAAGGAAATTTAAAACCTAAAATACATTGAAAAGATACTTTTAGTAATTCATATCTCCCATACACGAGTGTACATCCCTGGAAGTAAAAAAGAAGTATAGTAAAAGGTCAGAAAGTCAGGGCAGCCAGAATGAATGACTTCCTTTCTGAAATTGAATTAATTTCAGAGTTTTTTAGGGGTAGAGGTTATCCAGACAACGTAATAGTAGAAACAGCATTGGAAATTATTAGGGGATGGGGTGTAAAATATGTTCCCCTATTAGGTAACACCCAATACAATCCAAAAACTAATAATGATGTAGAAAACAACTATGGAAGAGCACTGGTAATTCAGTACAACAGCTTCTCAAAGGAGGTTAAAAAGATAGTAGAGTCTAACTGGAAGATGCTTAGACATAATCAAGATATTGTGGATAGGGTGGGTAATACACCCTGTTATTTATACAAGACAGGGATGAATTTGAAGAAAATGTTTGAGAGGAATAAAAAGGTAGTGGAAAAACAAATAGGAATTGGGACAAAAAATGTGGTAGGTGTCCATATTGTAGGTACATCATTGACAAGGAGCAAATAGTACTGGAAAACAATATGAATAGTATGATTACATTCAGGAAAGGTAATTGTCAGACAAGGGGTATAGTCTACTTAGCTATCTGCAGGGACTGCCCTAGTTTCTATGTGGGAAAATCTGAAAGGACATTAAATAAAAGAATATATGAACACACTTATAACATAAAAAAGAAAACTATGAATAATGCATTATATAAACATCTACACATAGAAACAACACATAAAGGGTTTATGTTTGGAATTCTTGAACATGTGGTAGCCGACCCCAAGGGGGGAGATTGGGAAAACTGGTTGTGTTGCAGGGAAACATATTGGCAAATTAAATTGAATGCAGCCAACCTCCCAGGACTCAATGACCACATATCAATTAAACCATATTTAATTAAAAAAGCAAAACGATTATAGTTATTAGTATTGAGTACACTGTAACATTGGGATTTGAAAGTGTATGTAAAATCCTTTAGATGAAATATATACATTTGAAACTGAGATAATGAATTTTAAAATAATGTTTCACACTTTTTATTTAAGGTTTTTTATGATGATGGATGAAATTTTATGTATATTTTTATATGCTTTACTAATTTTACAACTTCATGGAGTTTAATTTAAAGTAAATTTATGAGAAGAGAGAGGAATGTCTCTTTAAGAAAATGTTGGCACCTTTTTTAAGGAGCGAGTATATATGATGATGTATCAATTGTTGTTTTTCTTACACTTGAAAAAGCCCAGCATTATAGCTGGGTGAAAGTGCTTGTATGTTATCTTGACTTTGGAATTAAATAACCTCTAGCCTTTTCTGGCGTGTCCAGACCATTTTTTTGTTTGAAGTTACTAGTATTATATGGTCTGTGTGTTTTCACGTTTTTTATAATTACTTTTTTTTAGGTAAGTACTAGGCTAACTGCCCCTGTGGGCCATGTAAAACGTAGCCAAATTTCCTCTTGGTGAGAATCAAACCCTGTACCTCTTGTCTCTGATGTAAACACATTAACCATTATGCCAACCTTTCTATAGTAAAATACCAGTATAACCCCAAGGTCAGAGTTGAACCCTGTAAGTTGTTGATATTGGGTAGTCTGTGAACTTCTTATGGGTAGATAATGAATGCTAGTATTACACAAAGGACTTTTCTAAAAAAAAATGTTTCTCATCCTTTTTAAATAATTCTGTTGTATACAGGATTTCATTAATGTATTTACCAGCCTACACTGAATCCTACAGAAACATTTCAGTCATGCTGTCCTTTCAGTGTGCTGTACGCATGCACTTTTGTAGCTGTGAGTACTGCTATGCAATGCACAGGTTTGCTACACTTAATACCACTGATGATGTCATAACTTGAAAAATAGTTAGGTTTCATACTAAGGGAGTACCAAACTTAAGCTGAAGTCTTAATTAAAATGTAAAAAATATAGCCACAGAGTGAGGTGCAGCTTGCTAATGGATGTCTGCTTATTTTTCTAAATTTGCTGTATTTGCAACTATTTTAATATGGCATAATTTACCAGTTGCTTGTCCTATAATGTTTTCTATGCATGTTTCCTCTTTTACCGGCTAAATGTGTCACTGTCTCTTCAACCCCCCTACCCAAAGAGTCTCATCCTGAACAAATTGGAAATCAAAATATATATGAAAAGTTTAGGGGGCACCAGAGCTGCAGTAAGAAAAATGAAATAAAAATTGTCACATATAACAAACAGGCTACTGACTCCCCTAAAAATAAACTGATGTAGAAACAGATTTCAGATCAGCAGTCAAGAGGGTTATGTCATCTCAACCAGCCATCCGGAAAGATCTACAGCAATACAACCGACAGACAGGGTGACACACAGACATACAGACACTCAGACACACAAATACACACACTCATACAAACACACAATCACATACACGCACATGCACAAACTCAAACATGCCCACACACACCCACATACACCCCCCTACACACACAATTAAAATAATCCATCATGGCTTTGTTGTTACAGTGGGAATAAAACATTGAAGATTACTGTATGCATGTGTTGTGCTTGCCTGTATTCTAACAATACTTTTTTTTCTGTTTAACACAGGCTGTGAGTAATATATCAGAATTGTAAGTATACACTTAATGCTACATTGTTGCTGAACATGGCTTGAATTTCTGTAGGTAATATTTTATCAGAAAGTAACTTTGTGACTTGTGTTCTTAGGTGTAACAGTGTGGATCAAACTGGTAGCAGATGTAAACTCGATTTGATTTCTGGTAAACTTAGGTTTTGGCATTTCACAGGACCATTACAATACAGTGTCTGGAAAGAAATGAAGTCTATTATTGGCCCTGGTAAGATACTGCAACTGTATTCTTTATGTAAATAAAGAGTATAATATATTTTGATTATGTTATATAAACTATGTGATGAATTTATAGACTGCAGTGGAATAAACTTAATTAGAACTTTAACACATTGATAATGTTAACATTTTGAAACCAAAATATTTTTTTGGGGTTATATAAACTGTGGATTTCTTTTCTGAGACACAGAATATATTTCTTTTATCCATCCCATCATTACACGTATAGCTGTTTAGTATACTTTATGATGAAATGTTCCCACATAGTAACGGGATAAGCTATCATAGGACAGATAGTCAAGAGTCAATAAATCACAGTTTATCTATGAAAAAGTCATACACTATGCAAGCCCAGGTGATCAGATGACAGGAAATGACTCCACATTGTGAAAGTAGACATCTCCTGAAACTTCACAAATAAAAATATATTTTTGTAGGGGGGCAGGTCCTCCTCCACCCCATGTGGGGAATGTTTCCCAACATCCCTGCTATTGATATGAAATGTCTCTGATGTCACACAGGCTTGGAAGTAGTTGTGGGGGATGTTTCCCTACATCCCCTGCTATTGATATGAAATGTCTCTGATATCGCACAGGCATGGAAGTAGTTGTGGGGGATGTTTCCCTACATCCCCTGCTATTGATATGAAATGTCTCTGATGTCACACAGGCTTGGAAGTAGTTGTGGGGGATGTTTCCCTACATCCCCTGCTATTGATATGAAATGTCTCTGATGTCGCACAGGCATGGAAGTAGTTGTGGGGGATGTTTCCCTACATCCCCTGCTATTGATATGAAATGTCTCTGATGTCGCACAGACATGGAAGTAGCTGATGATACACAGTAGGAGTTTGTTTCCTCTTCTTCATGCTTCCATGATCTCCATCTCAGCAAACAAATGGTGAAACAGTACAGCTCAGTGACTGTGACATGTGATATCAGAGGCAGTACTTGACAGGTATGGTGTTCGGTGAATTGAACATGATCACCATGGTCAGGTGCCCTGCCCCCCCCCCCCCCCAGATGTAGTTTGACGGTGGGCTATCATTAAAAGCTTATGTTAACTGGGGCAGAGGTATTAAACAAACAAACATTTGAAGTTAAATATCATTACCATTTAGCACTTCCCCAGCCCCCATAACAGTCTCTATTTATCCTGTAGGATCATCAGATAGGCATTTGGCTAGGAAGCTAAGAGATATAATTCCTCCAGCAAATCCACAGTATACCTTGAGACTTTTTCCCACTGGACTGCTGGGGATATGACCAGTGGAAAGTACCCAGGTGCTTCTTCATGAGGTGCACAATTTACCTTAACTGACTCCTTTTAAAATGGAGGAACAGTAACTGTTCTCTGAAATCCTCCCAGATTGTTGATATCATCACTGTGTTGTAGGAAGTAAGTCTCGCTGCCCAGTAAAGGAAGCTGGAATCTGGTGCCTGACCATAACATCATTATTTTAGTCAGTACCCAATGCTCATAATCAAATGTGAGGATGGAGACAGAGGCTGACTGGTAATTTAATAGCTTTATCCTATGTCTCATCTCCTGCTTCATCATTAAAATTTGGAACAACATCTGTAGTGCTGTCATCACTACAGCCATCCCCTTGTCAAGCTTCTGATCCCCTTTACCTTCACATCAGAGCAAAACATAAAGACACATAAATTCCTTCATATCTACTAACTGTTCTCCCCCCATTTGCTGTTCTTGGAGATGACAGTGATTACTGATTGAGAACTACTAATTTTCATCTAAAATTCTTCATACTTAGCAGCCAGTTACTCCAGTGTTAGATGGAAACTACAGCCACTTAAAGTTAAGGACACATCATCACCATTTGAAGTCAGTAAATGTGCAACCCTGACATCCCCAGACTGGGTAGTCTCCAGACTGTACTGGTGCCCTATCTTGTCCATGAAAATTGCAAACAAGACGTGACAAAAACCACACCTTTTATAGAGTCCTATGTCTGTCTTGAATCTGTTTGACAATGCCAAGGAACTGGACACATTTTATCCTCAGATAAAGGGACTGAATGGAAGGCAGCAGTATCCCTTGGGATATCCTATTTTTGTAGCAGTTGTCACAAGACGTTCCTGCGTACCCAGTCATGTGTTTCCTCCATCTCCCTAAGCACACATAGAATGTACTTACAAACTCCCATGACTTCTACACTCTCTCTGCAGTGACATAAAGCTGATTCACTGTTCTGTCACCAGGATGGAATACACACTGCTTCTTTGGTCATTTATAGAGCCAGTCCCTCCTATCAAGCCAAGATGATCTCTTGGCTCTAAACAGGTGACTTGTCAACAAAAACTTTCTTCTAAACCCTAAGAAGAGAAAAAGTATGTTTCTTACTAATAAGGAAAGGCTTTCTGCTGCCTTTCCTTTTTTAATATATTCAATATCAATAACTGTCTTTATGAAACTACTACCAGATTTGGATAGATGTGGCTGGCCTTGGAAGCTCATCCTAGTCTCATCTTCTGTATACCTGGCCCTAGAAGCTCCTCCCATACCCAGTCTTATCGCCTCTGCTCTTCTTACTGGTTACTAACAGAAGAAACTAGGAAGGCCCTTTCTTAGTCTATTAGTGTACTTTGAAATTGCCTTACTTAAAATATGTGTGTTCCTCGTTGCTGGCTTGTCTACCTTTGAATTGCATTGTAATTGCTTGTAGTTAGTTCTTGGATTTGTTCCTGATAGCTTTTCATTTCTACATTCATAGATTTATAGGTGAATGCTAGATTAACTACCCTGAAGGCCATTTTAAGCCTAGCCAATAACGTGAGGTCAGAATCAAGCACTGTACTTTGTGCTTATAAGGTAAAGACCTTAACCATTATGCCAAACCCACCCCCTGACTAGCTAAAGTGTGTTTTTACATTAAGAAGACTGGGGCTGCTAGTCTAGTGGTAGGGGTAAAGTAGTCTGGTCAGTCTGAGTTGGAAGCACACAAGGAAGCTTAAAATGATACTGTTTCATCAGCCAGAGGGCTTTTTACGAACTTAGTTGTTAGTATTAATCTGTGCGTGAAAGCTACTTTTACATTAAGAAGTTTCAGGATCATCCATCTTGTTACAGAAGGTGTTTATCTGGTCTCTCTGAGTTGGGAGGCATTCCAGCAAATTCATAGTGTAGTTGTTTATTGGCCAGAGGGAAGGGAGTTAGTTTTCAGCTTCTTTCTATCTGCTATAAATTAGGCTTGTTTTAGCAGAGCTATTCACTGTTCAGTGGCAGCTAGCAATACCCTATATAGTAGCAAACCAAGAAGCCAAGCACCAAAGATTTTAAATCATAATACAGAAAGGCTTTGTCTGGAGCTCAGCTTAGGGCAGCTAGTGAGAGCATCAGACAGCAATAATATCAGGACAGTGCACTATCTAACATCTAGCCTTTACCCTAGACACCACTCAGGTGAACCCAGTAAAAACAAGACCCTAAACCATAATAGCCCAACTCTAATACTGGTCCTTACAACAAGGATTTTCAATTTCCTAATGACTCTGTGGTCATCTTTCTAGATATGAGCATCCTGAGATAATATAACAATTGTGTCATGTATTTAGACAACCTTTTAATCCTTAAAAAACTAACACAGTATGTGAGAGATGTACAGTTATTTATTTATTGGCATTTGTTCACCGGGAAAGTCCACTGGGCCAGACTAGTCCATTTCCAGTGGAAGTCCAGGGAAAACAGCTCCAATGTAACAAAAAAAAAATACAGAGAATTACAAAATATTTATAAAAATACATAGAGTGATATATGACTGAATAAACAAAGTATTAAAAGAAAGGTTAGATATAATAATAATAGTGCAGAGGCACAACAAAACTTAAAAATAGTACACAGCATAATGTAGTGATTTCAGAATTAAATATTTTTATGCAGAAGACATAGGTGTAAAATTAGAGGCATTATTTAGATCAGGCAGTAGAAAAATGTGAATGTAAATTAATGAGAAAGGAATATAGGTGTGAGTTAATAATGGCATGGGAGTAGGGAAGGAATGGGGATTGAGAAGGACGGAGGGAAATAGGTAAAGGAGAAGTAAAAGAAAGGGGGTACGAGGGGAAACATAAAAGTTAAATGACAATAAAAGATAGGAGAGAAATAAGATTAGTACAGAAGAAGGAAATGGGGATGGAAAGGTGGGAAGATGAGACAAGGTAAGTGATATCAGGAGGGGGAGTAGGGTAAGAAGTTTGTTAGGAATTTAAAATAAAAAGGGAAATTGTGAGAAAGAGATGGAATGACAGAATCGGGGTTTAATTAGTAGATTAAGTTTAAGTAATGTCTGAGGTAGGAATTGAACAGTTACACATCCACTTGGAGAGGAAATTACTGTGCAGTGCACTTTTGAAGTTAGAAGGTCGTGGTTGTAAGCAGATAGATGCTGGAAGATTATTCCAAGTTTTAGAAATAGTCCAGGAGTATAATAATTGACCTGCAGGTAGTTTGGTTTGTGTATTTGGAGAATTCCGAACGTAGAGGCTGAGCTGGATTGTAAAGGATATCAGGGGGCTGAGTGCAGGACAGCTGTGAGGCTTATACATCAGTTTATGAGTGGTTGTGAGCTGGATGAGGAGTGGGCAGTGGAGGAGTTCAAGCCATTGTCATTGTTTTAGGGCAATACAATAATAAGAAGAGTGGCAGCTATATACATAACTTTCCTGCAGGCAAAAATTTGGCTAACAAACAAAGTTGTCAGGAACACAGACAATACATTATTCATACATACTGCTCTCCACACACAGACCTTCATAAGCAGAGACACTTAAAAGAAACCTTTCCAAACCTCAAAGAGCTCCTAAACCATCCAACATCAACATTTACCCTCAGTGATCACTAAAGCATACACTAAGAGAAACACCTAACATCACATATAAGCCTACAACCAGTGATCCCTGAAGAATAAAGCCCATAATGCAAGCAAACACTTTACCTAGTACTCTTGTCATAGGGGATTCTGTTGTATGACACACAGATCCCCCTCTCACCAGGATAGACAAGGAGATTATAATGGCTAGTTGCCTGTCTGTAGCTAGGATGCACAATATCATGCATGTGCTCAAGTCACTGCACCGCAGGCACCAGTATGATTATGTCATAGTCCATGATGGCGTAAATGACGTGAGGTGTACCTCACTGCTCTATATGAAAAGAGACATTATGAATCTTTCACTGAATATGTGTCTTAGGTTCATGCCTTACACTGAGCAGCCTTCTGCCTTCACTAAGGATTATGTCACAGCAGAAACAGAAAATTATTGATTTTAATAAATTGGTTTAGTTTCTCATATACATTGGAATCTGATATCTATCAGCATGGAGGACATGCTTACTAGACCACTTTGCTTTGCCAACGGTGGTCTGCATCTCCCCCCACCCCCCAGGCTTTCAGATATTAGCCTAAACTTTATCCATCCCATTAGAGGGCAATGTCAAAATGACTAAACTACCAACATAGCAAAAAATAAATAAATAAATTGCATACATACATACATACATACATACATAAATAAATAAACAAATAAAAAAGCAACTTTAAGATCTTGCTGCTAATGCTAAGAGCCTAAACAAGAACCTCCACATCCTCCAAGCTCTCCTCACTCTGGAAACTGTAGACATGTGTGCTGTTACTGAGACTTGGTTTAAAGCCATAGTACTCCAGCAGTGGAAGGCTACAGTGCCTTCCACACATTTACACAACAGCAGCACAGACAGTGGCTAAATGTGGAGGTGTCTCTATCTATATTACCAACAAATACAACTCAAAGTTGGTTAAACAGGATGATGCCCTAGAGATCATCCATGTCCAAATCTCCATAGGCAAGTTTTCTTACCCTACAAAGCCCACAATTCTCACCTAGACCTATTAGAAGCACTCACCATTCAACCAAATACCATATTCATGGGAGACTTTAACTATCCCTCTATAGACTGGGAAATGTGCACTGTCTCTAGCTGACAGGCACAATGTTTCCTAGAATTTATCAGCATAAACATCCTGGACCAGATAGTGCAAACTCCAACCAGAGGATTAACCATATTAGACCTAGTATTCACCAACATGGGAGAGCATTGCACTTCACCAAACCCTTGTGTCATGTTCCTATGGGTGCAGTCAGACCACAAAGATGTTTCCCTCAAAATAAAAATCAGGTTAGGAAACCCAACTAAATCCGTAACAGTTAGGAACTATTCTAAAGCAATCTGTTATCCTATTTCCTATTAAGCAACAGTTTGTCAAAATTCAGAGCACCCCCAAACCCTGAGAACAGAATTATTTACAGAAACCCTGCACAAACTTGTAAATAGCTGCATTGAGGCTGCCATACCTGCCTAAATATAGCCTAGATGGAACATCAAAAACAAACTAAACTGGTAGAATCCTTACCTTAACAGGCTATATAACAAAAGAAAAAAAGTTATGGCCAAAATCACAATGAGCAACTAATCAGAGACAAGAGCTCTCTGATTTAACTAAACGAAAAACTAAGAGGGCTAATAAAGTCCAACAAGGCCAGTTTCAAGGTCAGGATAGCCTTCTAGGCTAAGTAAAATCACAAAGCTTTTTTCAGCTATGTCAGGAGCCTTAAAGGTAATATTCAGTAGTGTGCAGAACTGGTGGTAAATGGCACAACCTTCACTGACCAAGATGACATAGCAAACTTACTAGCTTACAAACTTAGCTCTAACTTCACCTCCTCTATCATACCCCCCTCAACTATCAACAGGGAGAAGGTCAATGGGCCCCTACAATGTCTCCAGTTGCCTCCTAAATGGCCTAAAACATGTCCTAGAAGGACCAGTTAAGACAGTCTTCAACTAGAGCCTCAGTACAGGTTACTTGCCGGTGAATGGAGGGCCACAACAGTTATCCCTCTTTATAAAGATGGACCATCAACCGACTCAGGGAACTACAGAACCATCAGTCTGACAAGGCTCATATGCAAAGCCATGGAACAAATTATCATGGAAATGATCAACAAGGACACTGGCAACCTATAGAGACTGGACCCATCCCAGTTTGGCTTTGTTAAGAGAAGGTCTTGCCTACTCAACCTGGTAGACTTCTTCGAGTGGGTCACCATGGCTATGGATGACAGGGAAATGGTGCATACTTCCTACCTTGACCAGGCCAAGGCATTCAATACAATACCCACTCAGGAATTGTTGATAAACTCTCAAAATTGGGCATAAATCCATACATAACTCACTGGATTGCCAGCTAGGTCAATGGTTGGACCCAAGAAGTCAGGATCAGTGAGACACCCCGCCCCCCAATAGGAGACCAGTGACCAGTGGTGTACTGCTAGATTTTGTGTTGTGCCTATTCCTGTTTGTCGTTTACTTCTCAAAAGACAAAACTAATGTCAAAGGCCTATTGCTTACCAAGTTCGCAGATGACTGTACATTGGGAGCTATTACAGATTCCCCACACAGCACCGATGTCCTACAAGAGGGTCTGACACAAACAAATAACTGGTGTGAAAGTCACAAATAAAGCTCAATGCAAAGAAATACATTATCGTGTCCTTTGGGAAATCATCCACCCAAGCCAATTATGACATCAATAAAACAACCCTAAGAGTTGACCTGATAGGGATCTGGGAACATATGTAGACAGTAATCTGGTGTTTGACCAAAATGTAGCCAAAATAATAAGGAAATCATTCTATGTTGCCCAACTCATAATGAAACATATGGCATCCAGGTCCAAGATAGTTATGGTACCACTCTACTCAGTCATTATCAGACCCATCATTGAGTACAATGCCCCCATTGGTATGTACCTAACCATGCATTTTCAACAGTTGGAATGCCCTCAATGGCTCATCACCAGGAGAATCCAGGGTATGAATACTCTGTCCTACTCTGATCACCTTATTTTCATGTCTTTGTACTCACTTCCTTACAAATTACTGAGAGGTGATCTATGTCTAACATACATGGCATTCTCATATGCAGCTCTAATGGATATCTTGCACATCTGCAAGACAAACAGCACCACAGCCACTAGATCTAAGGAGCAACAAGGCCACGTACCATAAAATAATCCCTATAAATTTATTAAAGACTTAGCGCTTTGGCTCAAGGCCTTCAAAGAGTAAAGAATCAAGACACTCATTTGTTCTTAAATACAATAAAATCTTTCTTCAATTAATCAATTATCCATTGATAAGAAATTAGATAATATACATCCAAATGCATTCTTTATTAAGCCCAAATGGTTCTAAACTGTTATATTTAAAAATAAAGAGTTTCTTTTTTCAATAACTTATCTTTAATATTTATACATTCCCCTAAAAACACCTCAACTTTCTTTAAGATACATCCTGTCAAGTCATCTGGTTTAGCGTCATGAAAATGTGCAAAGTGGCTTCCCAAAGGACTGTCTATGGTTGTACACAATTGCTTTTTACCACCAGATGTCACTATATAAGTACAGGTATTTTCACATTGACCTGTGTCGTTTCCACAGTGGTGCAGCAGTAGCGTTGTTACCTCACAACAACAGGTTCTCCCGTTCAATTCTCGGCTTGGATTGGGAGTGCCTTCTGTGTGGAGTCTGCATGTCCTTCCCGCAGTCAAGTGGGTGTTCAAAAGACATGCGTTGAATGATCATGCCTTCGTTGAAGGTTGGGCATTGGGCTGTCAACTCAACACCATAAAAAACAACTGCCAATCATTAGTGGACTGGAGTTCTGCTGTGGCGACCCCTAACTGGGAAAAGACAAATAACATAGGTACATTGGCCTGTAATACATGTTCGATTTGTAAACAGATAGTGTTTTTTCCCCCTAGGATTAATACGTTTTGCTCAAGGGGGTGTTATACATGCAGTACAGAAGGAGTGATTTATGCTCTAAAATGCACTTGCAATTTATTCTATATTGGGGAGACAGACCAATCTTTTAAAATTCACTTTCAGGAACAGGTCAGAGACATAAAAATTAGGAAATTAGACAGTCCTTTGGGAAGCCTCTTTGCACATTTTCATGATGCTAAACCAGATGACTTGACAGGATGTATCTTAAAGAAAGTTGAGGTGTTTTTAGGGGAATGTATAAATATTATAGATAAGTTATCAAAAAAAGAAACTCTTTATTTTAAAATATAGCACTTTAGAACCATTTGGACTTAATAACGAATGTAATTAGAATTATATTTTCTAATTTCTTATCAATGGATAATTGATTAATTGAAGAAAGATTTTATTGTATTTAAGAACAAATGAGTGTCTTGATTCTTTACTCTTTGAAGGCCTTGAGCCAAAGCGCTAAGTCTTTAATAAATTTATATGGATTTTTTATGGTACGTGGCCTTGTTGTTGCTTCTTACTTTTTTATGGCGTGGTGATTTTTCCACTAGATCTAAAGACCTGAACTTTGCCTGCAACATAAATACAACATGCTGAAGAGATCAATTTGTGCCTCAAAGGATCGCCGCACTATGGAATAAACTCCCCATCTTCTTGAAGCAGAATTCAACCCTGACACAATCAACCTTGATCACTGGATGGGAAATTGCAAATTCACCCCTAGTCTGGACCCGTGTCTCTGATGTACTGAGGGTGACAGTAAGTAACTTCAACCCCAGCTAACATACTCAACCCCATAACCCTAAGTTGCCACTTTAGTAACACACTGCACCATATAAGCCTCCAAGGAACTTGGGGAGAAAACTGGATTGGGTTGCATTGCTAGGCTTGTAAATATACTGGTGGTCATTTGTCTAGTATAAATCTTTGAGCCTTTACCTAGGAATATGACTAGGCCAGTCCCTCAACTATCAGGAATACATTCAAAAACTGATCTAAAATCAATTACCTCTTATTCTGGGACAAGAAGATTTCACATTGCTTCTCGGTTCCTGCCAGAGAAGCCATAGGCAAAGGTGTCCTACTTGCTCAACTTGAATATGGCCTGTCTTCATTTGCTACCACTTCAAACAAATGTAAAGCTGTCTTTTAGACTTTATCAAATAAAATGTGCTGTTTCACTACAAATTCCCTTTGGAAGGTGCACCACTGTCTCACATTAGCCAATCCTGTAAAACCCAGTGGGATGTGTAGCTAGAAGTCTTGTCTTATACTTAAGTTTCTTTGTACATCTTTTTATCTATCGTTTGCATACACACCTATGTATTATTAGTTACATATCAGTTCTATCATGCTTATATTGACATTTGTTTGTTTGTTTTTTGTAATTAAACTCTGTTCTGTTTCAATTAATATTTACTATTCCTTGCTTTTCATTGTTATAATAAGATTGTAACCCAGGCTGAGCTTGCAATTGGTCATTCCACTCTGGTTACAAAAATGTAAATAAAAATAAAATAAATAAGTCCGTCTTTGGCAAGGTTCTCAAAATCTTTAAATATGCTTACATGGGAATTTTTTTGGAGCTATGTTTTTCTCACCGCTCCTCATGGAACAGTTCGGCAAGGATAACCCTATCAGTAGCATAAAGTTCTAGAAAATATAGCTGTAAGCATCTCAAAGGCAGACATATTTCTCCACCATGATAAGATCACATTTTCAGGAGGCCAAATGAAATGCCCTTCCGTTTGCTTTTCTTAATGAGGAGGACCATTGGGGCAGGAAGTTTGGGTAAGAACATAGATGAACTACAAAGAGAATGACAGCCAAGTTCTTTGGAATAGTTACAGCCGTCAGTGCACTCTATAAAGAAACATATATGATAAAATATAATACAATAGTTAATGTGATCAGACGGATAGAATGGAGATACAGAATTGCATAATCTGATGCATTCATTATGTACAAATGATTTGTACCTATGCAGACAGGACTAGTTAACGTTTAGATTCTTAAAGGGTACTACTGTGTATGAAACTGATGAATGAACATAAATGTTTATTTATAGCCAATATAGCATCAGATGTTGGGCTGAACACTGTCATCAAATGTAAGCATGTCAAGAGCTCAACCACCACATTTAATATAACTTTGTTATATAATTTAATCCTGTAGCCCTCATCTTATAAACTACTGATAGTAAAGCATCCTTGTTAGAAAGGGTTACAAAGGTCTGGTTAACTATCGAGAATGTTTACATTTTCAACATTGTTTGAATTGCGTTCAACACTGTTAAGTTGCTTTCTGCCATCTTGTTTTGATGCAAGCATTACTGTTCTTCAGTATCAGCAGAATAAGGCTGCATTGCCAATGCATTCCCTCCTTCTCAATGCACAGTGGGTGATCTGCACAACACAACTGGTGTTCATGAAAAAAGAAAATAATTTGCTGCATTCTTTATTTTATATTTATGGATTTTTACAAATGTTATTGTAATGTTTAATATTTGTATGATTATTTACATTTGAGGGCAACAAACATTTATTGTGAATACTAACTATCCATTTAAGAATGCTGAACATGCTTCTGTTATATACAACACTATGCTCTCCATTCAGTGGATCTGCATATATTAAGAGCAAAACTTTTAAGGCCGCCCAATTGAATCTAGAAGGCAAGTACTACAAAGACACAAATAGTGCGTGATGATTTTTCCAATTTGTTATATGAAGTATTAGCCAAAATTATGTTGCACATTTAATCTACCCAAATAAAAAAGCTCCACAGCAACACATCATATCTTAAACTTTTATCTTTGCGTGAAGCTTAGCATGAGGATCCACATACAAGCAATAACAATTAATAGCCATCATAATGCAGTTGACTTATTTGAACATTCATTTGTAGAATTAACAGTTTTAATCTATAATTTATTTTTATGTATTGTTACTAATAATTATAATTAACAATCAAAATTAATTTTTTGTTTGTCTGCTTATTTTTTGTGTTTTTAGTTCCATCCTCATTGCTCCTTGATTACAACACAGCACAAAGAAGTCTTGTTCTATCCCAGGACCTGACCAGTGTGGTGAAAACTAATGAAAATAAGGTTGAGTTTTTATTTGTTGGAAGATTTTATAGTGTAGTTCTAGCATCTCGGGGGTTCTCATCAGGAAGACACTACTGGGAGGTAGAGGTGGGCGACAAGGCAGGGTGGGTTCTTGGAGTAGCAGCAAAGTCTGTCATTGAGGAGGGCAGAATCCCTCTGTCTATCACTTTTGGTTTCTGGGCCATTTGTTTGAAAGCAGAGGGTAAATACTACACATGTGGACAGGTACCAGAATTGCTTAGCTTCAGCATAAAACCACATAAGATTGGGGTATACCTCAATTATGAAGGAGGACAGATATCTTTTTACAATGCTGATGACATGACTCACATTCACACCTTCAGTGATACCTTCAAGGAATGTATTTACCCTTCCTTTAGCCCTTATTATAGACATCACTGTAGTAAACCACTGAAATTATTTCACTTGAAGCTATAATTTTTTAAAAAGTTACGCATCTTGCTGTGGTATACTATTCACTATAAATTTATTATCATTGTTTTATGTATTTATTTATTTGACATTTGTTAACCGGGTTAGTCTGACTGGGCAAAAACCCTTTTTCAGCAGAGGCCCAAGGAGATAAGCTCCACACATATACATAATACATGATAAATTGCAATAAAGTTCATAATAACAAAAAAAAAAAAAAAAACGGTTACAATCATCACACACTGTAAGATGTTATGTGAGCATTGGATAAGACTCCATATTTAAACCTACTTGGACTTTTCCTGTTATACTGCTGCCATAAAATGACTGCAAACCCTCTAAATAAAGCATTTAAAGACATTGGGGGAATTTAATAAAGCCTACATGCACTTTTTTTCCATGTACGCATGATCGCACAGTGCTTACATGAAAGTAAGGAGATGTGCGATCCAGTAAGTAGAGGTGAGAGGTGAGTACGAGCGAGCCAACACGGAAGTATCTGTGGCATGCAAATCACCTCATAAGCAGGTGAATTGCATGTAAATGAGGGAGGTAGAGTGATCCAGCAAGCATATAGACAGGCCTGCAGACCCTGTGTTGGTGTCCATAGTGTACACGGAAAGATTCCGTATACAGGATATAAAACAGACAACAGGGGCTGTAAAAGTGCAGTTAGAGGGACAGAAATGGCACAGCACACACAGATATATGCAAAACTATCCACTGTAGGTCCAAAACCATATGGAAAATAATTTAAAATAATTTTACTTTTTTAATACTCTGGGTATGTTTGCGTGGTGTGCTGCAGTGCGCAAACATGTTGCTAGGAAAAAAAAAAATGAAAAAGTATCAAAACAAAATTTATTACTGTGTGACAGTAATTATTATAGGACCCTGCATGGAGTATGTACAATGATAGACTGCTGTGGTTGCCAACAAGGCATGGCCTGGAACTGCATAGTTTCCATGTTGTGTGCATGGAGCTCTCTGCAAATGAGCTGGGGTTACTGAATAGCACAAATGGGTATCCGTGTCCACAGATCCCATTAATGTAGGCACAAAACTGTTGGTGTCCACAGAAGAGGTAGCTGACATCAAGGGAGGGTGTGTCTGAGGACTTGTAAGCTCATTGGAGCCCAGTGGCACCTGCATGGTGCACCGCTGTGCTGGGGAGGGGTGTGTACAGTGTCTACTAAGCTTTGTTTACCTCGGGTGTGCATGCTTTATTGTGTTTGCATGGCACACCTCTGTGTTGATCATGATCTTGCATGGGGGTGTGTGCAGTGACTGCTGAATATTGTTTACCTTTGGGGTGCATGTTTACGCGGTGTGCCGGAGTGCTGAGCAAGGAAGGCTATCAATAAAAAAAATCATTGGCTGAGAAAGCCAGTGTTATATTAATTACTAATGATCCCTGTTTCACGTAAACTAGGGCCATTAAAACCCCTTAATAATGTATTTGGCAGGTGGAATGTGTCATAGTTAGCCAATCACACATGCTGCACCTACAGCAGAGTACTATAAAGGTTGCATGCACCATACAATCTGATTTTTCCCCCATACTTTGCACCAGTGGAGTACAGACTTGGGAATTTTAACTGAAGGAATGCTAGGGGCTGCTGCAGGTCTGCTACATCTTTATGTGGAAGATGCTGAGGTCAGTGCTGATGCTGCTGCTGCTGACAATAGGCCCAGACTGAGAAGGAGAAGAGTGTTCAAGCCCAGGGTAACCTTCCAGGAGCTACACGAGCTGGAGATTCTAAAGTGCTACAGGGTGGACAGGGACATACTACAAGAACTCACTGTGCTCTACCTCCCTCAACTCAGACCCAGAGCCAACAGAGGGGAACCCATCCCAGTGGAAACAAAGGTATGTGTAGCTCTTAGGATACTAGTTATGGATACTTTCCAAAGACCAACTGGAGACATGTTGGGGGTCTCACAGGCATCAGCATACCGGATACTCCACCAGTTCCTGGATGCCATGCTACCACATGCCAGTGAGCACATTTTATTTTCCCCTGACCTCCGAGGCAAGGGCCAGCAATATGCAACACGTCTACCTTGTAGCACACTACCCTGAAGTACTGGGTGCCATAGATTGCACTCATGTACACATCAAGGTGCCAGCTTGTGAGGTGTGTAGAATCTATGTCAACTGCAAGGGGTATCACTCCATCAACTGCCAGGTCATGTGCAAATCCCAGGGCATTATCATGAATGTGTGTGCTGGCAGCCCTGGCAGTTATCACGATTCCCTTATCTGGCATGCATCACAACTGTACCAGATGTTTGCTAGGGAGACATCCCGCATGGCCATTTACTGGGGGATGCAGGCTGTGCACTAGAACCATGGATGATGACACCCATCAGAAATACACTCACCTACTGAATAATGCCATAATGTGGCACACCCACAAACTAGGAAAATCATAGAGCATGTGTTTGGGCTGCTGAAGTCACAGTTTCAGTGCCTCGATATATCTGGTAGAGCCCTGCGGTACTCTCCAGTCACATGTGCACAGATTTTTACAGTATGTGCCATGCTACACAATATGATCCTGTGGAAACAGCTGCAGCAGGATCAGAAAAAAGAAGGGATACACAGCCCCCTACCAGTGTCTAGGTCCCTACACCCACACCCACATGAGAACTCAGAGAAGGAACTCCCTGAGGATGTTCCTTGTAGGCAGATGTAGGCATACCTGGTATGCATTGGCCTTAGCCAAGAGACAATGCATAGCACATGCACTAACAACCTAGGCCAATAGTGACTGACACCTCACTCTGAGTCACATACATACATATAGTATAAAGGATGCCAGCCAGCCCACACAAACGGTACCTAACCATGTATTGGCTGTGTACTGCATGCATCTGACAGAATCAGCCCTGAACTGCATTCAGAAGGTAAGTCACTCACCTATACACCACTTGTAGGGGGTACAAGAATATGGTAGTATATGTATGGACCTGCCATATATGTGCAAGAGAATATAGTAGGCTACTGGGCTACTAGGAGAGATCTAACAGCGACTTGGGACAACAGGTACTCTATCCAATAGTATGTGCTCCAGAATAGCCACTAGACCACATGACTGGAAAATCCACTACATTATGCAATGAAGAATAGAAACAGTGGGGTCACATGGCAGTCGCACAACTCTCTATACCAGCAGAATATGAGCTGGTCATCCTCCACCCCCAATACATCAGTGTTACTAATCAACTGTTGTAACAGTATGTCTGCAGTGATATATCAGCAGACCAGCCAATTCCAGGGCTGTGACATACAACCTGGCCACAATTTGTATGTCTCATGGAATGCAGGGGTGACAATGTATGTCTCTAAGCTGTTGATTGTGTGAGGAATGACACCTCTCTGTCTGGCAGCTGGTTTGGCACCATGGGCTAGGGATGGTAGTATAGGTGATGGTGTTGATGGTTTGAATCTGGCAGCATCCACATTTTATACATATAGAGTAGTTGTGTGGTAGTATTCCCACAGACTGTCATACACCTCAATCTGTTACTGCAAGAAAGCTGGACAAAGTCAGAGACATTGGTGAGACAAATGGCCAACACTACAGACATACATTGCACATGCTCTGATTAACCTAGAAGGTGACTACTACAGCAGCAAGTTATAGCAAAGT
>NC_056744.1:1525601960-1525760079 GCF_019279795.1 Protopterus annectens
CACTATCATCAGTCTAACATCATGCAACAAAGATACACAGAGTCTTATGTGTAGTCATGACACATACCAACACACAGTACCTGTCGTGGCCCACAAGTGCCATGACAAAACAATATTGCACTACACAATTACATGTAAAGTAATATAGTCACCCTGTGCATCAGACACATATTTGCATTTTTCTGCATCGATGGCAGAGATGTGGCACATGTATCAGCACATGCACAGGGTGTGGTGTGAGGGTTTCAGAGGCCTAGGCTGTGCCAAACAGTGGACAGCATGTGTGTGAGTCAGGAAGGGGTGCAAGATAGATGGGTCATGGAGAGGTGCAGTGTGTGTCTGTTGATTACCTGCATGTGACAGTGGTGTTTGAGTTTGTACCTGTACACAGTCAAGCCCAGTGCTAGCCCTACATGTGTGTATGCTGGACAGCTGTGGACTGTACATAGTAGAATGGACAGTTCACCATCTCTGGCAACAAACATGGGAACTGGCTCTGCCAGGAGTAGCCCTGACACCACCATGCCCAAAGTCAAATGCAATTCTACTACCTGATGGTGACTGTTGTCTGCTGGGCTAGTGTCCCCCATGGGACTACCCAGAACCATGTTCCCATGGCCTGCCATGTTGCAGTGTGGACAATACACTTCCTTCTGTAGCACTGGAGGTACTGCCACTATGGGATCTTGACCGTGCAAGGTCATGTGGGCTCTAAGCAGGTGGTGTTGCTGATGTATGTCCATGTGTCTGATGCCCAACTCCAACCAGATGTTCCAGCACAGACAGTGTGGGGTTAAAGATAGACACTGGCTCAGCCCACTGTCTGTCCACTACATCAGTGAACTGATCCAGTGTGTCTCCAATGTGGTGGAAGCAGTCACGGATGTCAGACTGTGCTGCATCCATCACACTAAGGATCTGTCTGGTGTTACATTCAGAACATGCTTGTGCCTCCATGATGGCCCAAAAAATGCGGCAAAGTGACCCATGATGTGACACCTGCAACAGGTGATGGATGGACAGCAGTACTCCTAAGAGCACCCCTGTCAATCCGCCTGTGTGTGACCCCCACCAGCTCTCTGGCTATGGCTAGTGTCTACACCCACTGATGCCATAGTTGTCACACTGTCCTTTTCAATGTCATCACCCTCTGACTGTCCAATATCTGTGGCCTCTGGGGACTGGTTATGTGTGGGTATACTGAGTGTTTGCAGTGACAATGGGGGCAGAAGAAGGATGCCAACCTCTGGGACAAATTCAGCCCTCAACAACCCCACTTGTTCCTCACTATGGCCACCATTATCATCAGAGTCCAATGAGACACTGACTTCAGGTTGTGAGAGGGACAGACTCCAACCCCCCCCCCCCGGTAAACTTTGAGAAGCAAGACAACAGCAGTACATTACTACCTGCACTATTATGTATGGTAATCCACACAGATTCATACAGATGAGGATCCACAACTGCATTACAGGTCCCACATCTTCTCATCTCTGCTCCCATGCACAACAGACAAACTCACAGCAACATACCCAGACAAGTCAGGCCCTTTATAACATGCACTTCAGCTACAGCTAGTTAACATTGCCAGTACAGTACACCTGTAAGGTATGCAGTATGACAGCATATGTGATAGAATTACACATAACCCAGTACGCCTATCTTGAGAATGATATGCCAGCAGTAGTATCACTGCCTCAGGTATTTAGCACCTCCCTGTTGTGTTTGAACAGGCATCTTGGAGTAATTGCCTCATATATTCCAGGCTGCATAGTTGCTCATAACTATAAGTGCAAATGTGTTGATGTTTGTACAAATACACACCTGTGATTACTCAGTCTATGCACTGTAGTTAACTGTTCCAGAATGGAAGATACAAATATTTTACTCTGGCTAAGCACAAAAGTTGTACATAGGGCAAAATGCCAGCCCTTAATTTTCATAGGGTCTGTATGATCCATAAAACAGCAGTATCACACTTACCAGGTACAGGACCATGGACTTGGGCCACACCTGACAGACATATGAAAAGGTGAAGGAGAGGTATTGTTAGCACCACCACATGTTGCAGCACTACAAGGTAATATGTGCATGTATCCACATGTACAGTAGCTACTGTGATAATGACTATACTGCAGACATTCTGAGTATGTGTGCACAACTGAGCATAAAACCCAATCCCACCCCCAATATAGATAGACCTGACACCCATGTACTGGTATGTACAGCCTACCACAATGACTGCTATAGTATTAAACTGGTGAACACAGTAAACTTCCTGGACGCTCCTCTTCTGTGGACACAGTGGCACCCACCTCTACGATGTATGGCATGATGGATGCCTGGAAGCTGTTTGATGTTCCTAGGTTTGCCAGGAATTTCTCAGTGGCTGTGAGTGGTTGTTCCATTTCAGGCCCTCCACTGAGGTGGCATGATCCCTGGCAACAGTAGCTGCCCTTTGTCATGCAGCATTCACTATATCTGTGGCCCTGTGTTGGACCTGTTGATAGGTCCTATCAAGTTGGTCAGTGTGATTGACAGCCTGCACAAGGTCTGCCCACAATGCTGCCCACTGATCCCAATTGTGCCTACCCCTGGACAGTATGATCTAATGGTGGTGTCTCAGTCCATCCAGTTTAATGTTATTCTCCACAGTTGAGAAGGGTGCATGTCTTCTGTGGCACATGGTTCCTGAAAGACAACAGGGAAACACATTACAGGACCAGATATGTGGACGTCCACTATGTAGAGATCCAGCACCCCCATAATAGCCTGCACTATCCACTCCTCCCTCACACATCATATCCCACAGTCTGGCAACACACTACATGTGTGGATATCACCAAGATAGTAACAATACCGGGGTATGTCCCTGTGTGCTGTGACAGATTCTGCTGTATATACCTACACCCATCACTGCAGTCTACTGTGGTGTGTCCCATATGGGCAACCCCCTGCTAATATATTATACAGCCACTGTCTGACAAATAGCAGTGTGCTATTACAATGACTATATGGGGACAGTCCAGCAATACCAGTGTGCTACAGTGACATAAAACAATGCAAACCTGCTGTAATATATGTTCCCTGTAGGCATCATGCCTCTCAACTATACAGATGTTTGCAGACTGTCACGGTGTTTGCCTCACAGTTTTTGGTCATTTTCACACAAACTTGTGGATTTCTGACAAATGGTTGGCCAATCACTGATGGTTGATTTCAGAAAATAAAGACAGACATCTGTTTTTCACAAGTCATACCCACAGTTATGCTACAGTAGTATCTGTTAGTATATTCACGTTCTTACTTTGTACGAGCAATATTTAAACACTGTCGCTGAGTTTGGTCCTTTGTCCCCCCGTTAATTATGGCTTTGTCCAGATTTCTTGCTGTAGGAGGTTGACAGGTATATTAGGCATAGCTCTCAACCAAACAGGGACAAATGTCAGCAGAAACAGGGACTTAGCCAGAGTACATCAGATACATTCAGAGACACTTTTACAATGTTAGAACTATTTATGTGAGACATTGACAGAATGAGAGGAGGTGAATTACAGAACATCATTTGATGTTACAGGAGTGTACACCCTTACTTACTGTCACTATGTATTATGTATAATCCACTAGCTATCCTACAACAGCTGACCATTGTAGGAGGGATTGAAAAGGACAGAGCTGAGATGTGATTGAAATCAGGGACAGCTGAGAGGCATACCTGTAGGTGTTGGACAGCAGAGTATCAATGACATGTCATTACTAGAGATCTAAGACAGGCTTACTGCTGTAATTCCTATTTCCCATACCTCCATCCCCCCATTTACATCCTGTTATATGGAGAAATGTATTATATACCTGGTGGAGAGTAATACTTCTTTGTTGAATATTGCCTCTGGAAATGTTTGGGACATACACTGTGTGAATTAAGTCTCATACAGACCTGTTTCCCATAACCAATTGCTTGCTTTTTCAAAGTACTGCTCATTAGCAGGTAATTGCCTGTGCACCAATCTGTGGCTCAGAATTGCTAACTGCAGCTAAAACAGCTGAATTGCACTATCATTAGCTAATGACATGCCACCACAGTGCAATATATAAGGCCTTCATGTAGGCCATGGCCTCATCCTTAGTTTTTGAGATGGACATTAATGAGGTGTGGAGACTACAGCATCACAGAGGGTAGGTATAAAATCTGTCTACTGTAGAGATATATGAAGTATGTCCACAGTGTTGCGTCATATGTCCCATGACATTGTGGTCATCTGGCAGTGTACTGGCAATCATTGTGGGCTGAGGTCAGTAAGGAAAGAACTTCATACCCATCAGAATATGTATGCTAATGCAATAGCTGTTATTCTATAAACTTACTATCGTTTTAGGAGCAAACTGTTAAACATGTCCCTATCTCTGGGCATTTGCATCGCAATTAAGTATGTTTGTGTCCAGATCCCTTGTTCTAGGGGGATGGGAGGTATGGTAGGTCTGTAGCAGCTACCTTTACATATAGCTGTGTATGCTGCAGCTGCAGCCTAGAACATATAGGGGGGAGTGTGAACATTTTGTAAGACAACAAGCTGTACATGTAAGTTTGGCGGCTGTGGCAGCCCTATCATTACAGCAGACCCTGGGTAATGTTACCCTTTACAGTCCAACTGAGGCATGTGCTTAAGGCACGTCTGTTATGCAACAGTGCCAATAACAGAGTAGTAGGTGACATATAGTTAGGCTATACAGATATGTGCAATGTGTCCCTACCTGCAGGCCTTTGACTTGTAAAACTGGGTAGCAGTTAAGTAAGTAGCAGTAACCTGTGGGGATTAAGATTGCATGACTCAGTAATTACTTGCTGTCTTCACAATAATGTTATTGCAGTGCAATACAACACTGGATTTAAACCCAGGACTGTGTGTGGCACAATGTACTACATACAAGGCATGTAACAGACGGAGCTATTGAGACAGTGCTGCAGCAGGTGTATTTGCAAGATATATGTGCAGACATACAGGCTGTGACACACATTGTTTGCAGCCATCAGTATATACATGGCTTTCACTGACTGTATTTCTGCATCAGGGTCCCATATGAACATATGTACTTTGCCATTGATGCCTTAGCAAGTGTGTTTGCACATGTTGCTGATAAAAGGGCACATTTATCTGCTATCACAGGCTTCACATACTTCCATTAGTATTTATTTGGCTGTCTACTGGTGTATTATTGCAGCAGAGTCCAAGGTACACTCCCATTTTTCCCATTAAGTTTAATCCCAGTTTGCATGCTCTGGCATGGTGCACAACTCTCCTAAGACATACCTAATGACTGTAAGTGGCAATCACATGTTTTGCTGGAAACAAATCAAGATCTGTATGGCATGGTGGGTTAAGGCAGTGGGCTGTAGTTGAGAAGGGCCCTAGATTGAAACATAGCAGAGGTGATTATTTTGTACATGTGACTAATAATGTGATAAACACATGGGATCTTTAAGGCTGATTAAAGCTTATTTAAGCTTAGCTAAGAGAAGGGTCAGGGTGCACCACACCTCACAGTGCCATGCAAATCAGCTCTAAAAAATATAAAGAAAAGGGGGGGTGATAGCAATGTGGTGAAATGGGGCAAGCAGGGGGAAAACATAGTGAAAGGCAGTTAGGGATGTGCAGGAAGGGTGTGGGTACAAACCATAGTTATCCATATATATTGTACAGCAACAGCTGTGCATTTTGACAGATTTTGTATATGAATGTGGACTTTCAAACCCCAGAGAGAGAGAGATAGAGAGAGGTGAGGACAACATAACTCTGTTGTCAAGCCAATTAGACCAAATTAGTGGTGCCCAGTGGACATGTGTGTGAAATGGAGAGCTATGTATGGGGCAGTATTTTTTTTGGGGGGGCATGTGCCGATTTCTTTTAAGGTGAGAGTGGAATGTAGGGGAAGGGACATAGGAACATGTGGGGAGGTAAGTTGGTTAGGAGGTTGTTTTCACAGCCAGATAACAGCAGACAGGGGTGGTATGTGGCAAAATGGGTGGGTAAACACCTTGGATGGGGAGGATGTTGATCCAAATCATATGTGCCTCCAGATGACAGCAGCATGACTCTTGTCCCCATCCATGAGACTATCGGCACTGCTCCTTCACTGCCCCGAGGGTGGCTGTGCTGGAGGATGGGTATCAAGGTAAGCCTGCCCCACCAGGTCAGCCAGTGTGCTCTCAATCTGGGCCAGGCAGTGCTCATAGCTCTGGTGAATGATCCTATGCACCATTATTGGCAGTTGGTCCTGGGTGACTGCAGTTCCCCCATCATTGCTCCCAGGGGTAGGCCAGGCCCCGTCCCCTGGGAGTGGCCACAGGTGGCACAGGGGCAGTGGAGGGGGCCCCATCTGGCTGGGTCTCAGACATGCTAGGACCTGGTTTCATGGCCAGTTGAGGCAAGGTAGGCAGATCACCAGGAACTGGCCTACCCTGACGTGCTGTGGTGATGGAGGTATAGCAATAAGTATAGGCTAGTTATTAACAAAACATTGTTAGTAACAACGGCATGGCAGAACATTGGAAATAACCCATTTGCATATCAATGCACATCATGTGAAACATGACAAAATGTAACAGAACAGTCAGTATAACAGCATGCCAGTAAGAGTTACAGTATAAGGCCAACACAATAGGTAATTTAACAAGATATGTTAATATGCAACCATTATAATACATAACAATAAACACATGCCCCAAACACAGGTAATGTAACAAAATATGTTAATAGTAAACCATAACTAAAGAATAACAGTAATAAATAAATGAAGGTAAGGGGTGGGGAGAGAGAGAAAAAGTCTGTTAGTAAAACCGCATCTTACTTCCTTGCCAGCAGTACTACTATCTACTCTATGGGTCTGTATTTTCTTTATGTGTACAGTATGTACTAGTCTCCTATAGCTGATGTAGCATGTACATACATCTCAAGCTATTTGCATGAGACACTATGGGCCAAATGGTAACAACTGCATGTACACACCTACACAGAAAACTTGCACATCAGGTGGACCTATATTACTACCAATGTGTTCTATGGGTTGATATGGTGATACTTTACAATCTAGGTACTTATTTCCATGGTATTTCTTTAACAGATGGATTAAACACTATTAATTAAATAATGTGAAATCGTCACACTTGTGAGACTTGTATATGTACAGTACAGACTAAACAGCAGTCATGCCTTGGTTGGCAGGCATGGGAATAGATCGCAATAGTAGTGACTGCAGGAGACGTGCATGGAATGGATTAGTTGACTGCAGAAACTTTAAACAGACACTCCAGGTATACAGCCATATCAGGATTACACATATTATTTCTGATTGAACATTGGTGATTTTTCACATTCTTTCTAATGCTTTTAACAGTCTGTGAAATCCCAACACAGAATTATCTACTCATAATATGGGCTACCTCACCCATTTACCTGTAGTTCCTGTGGAAAGAGAATTTGTGACCATTATGTAGTGCCACCTAGCACTGAATTTGAACCCTGGTCTGTGTGTGACAAAATGTACTTTATACAGAGCATTTAACAAACTAAGCTACTGGGTCACTGCTGATTATTGATTGATTGATATTTGCCTAGAGCTTACCTGGAACCAAAATATGACCTGGCAGTACTACTACAGTGTTATACTAGACTGCAGTGACAGTAAAACACACATGCATAAAATACAAGCAAAACAATAATAGTCGGTACACTATATATCAGTATACTCATTGCTGGTGTACACAATTTATTGTTGGTGGTTTGAAAGATCTGTGAAGTCAACAAACGGTATCAGCTCATGAGGTGGGCTACCTCACCCATATACCTTGATTACCCAATGTCTGTGAATGATAGAGCATTATGTGGACAATATTGGCCTAAAGACAGCCTTGAACAGCACTAAATGAGTTAAACAATAGAATTGGCAGCCATTAGATTTGCATTCTATAGCTATTAGTGTTATACTTGACTGCAGCACCTTATCTTACAGCTTGAATGTATATAGCTCTACTGTAAAGGTTACAAGAAGACAATCCTGATGTACACCATTTTCCTTGGTGTTATTGGTATTGTTTCATGTTTTATTAGACAACAGTTGGCATTATTAATTTCTTGCAGTACAGCTCTAGTTCCACATTTATTGGACTACAGACTTTATTGCATATACTTTAATGCAGTTGCTAGTATTCATTTCTTGCAATACAGCTCTAATTCTGCATTTATTGCACTACACACTTTATTGTCTATACTTTCATGCAGTTAATGCTTTATCCTTTCTTGCTTATTTCATTACAGTTAGCATAATGCATCTGTACTCACCACACTGACGGTGCAACCTGATCAGGCGCCCACTGTACGAGTTGACATTGCAAACTCATTCTGCTGCAGCTGTTGGGAGAGATGCACACCATTATGAATACCAGTTTTACAGACATTCAGATTAGATATTGGTAAAAAAGAGGTAAAATTACCTACATACTTCTGGGACATTCCCTGCCTGAGCTTCTTGGACCCAGGTTTATCAAGAGATCCCCTTTTCTTTGCTTCAGGTCATCATGGTGGTGACGACACTGCTCACCTGTGTGGGGATACCCGTAACACTCGTGAGTCTTCTGGCCAGCCCATCCCAGGCCTCTGCCTTATACTCCAAGCCCTGGAAACCTCCCTGCAGCAGCTGGTCATCATGCTTTTTTACTAGGAGCCCAGCCATGACCCTGGACTCTAGAATGCCCCAACGCTGTGCCTGCAAACTTGAACTCTCACCAACGCCTGCCATAGTACCCTTCAGAGAGAGAATTCCAATGGATTCTGATGTATTTCCACCTACTGGGCTAAATATAGGTTGTTTTCCCACCCTTACACATCATTGGGCAACATTCAAAAAAGCACCACGTTGCTTAGCAATGTGCATACCAGCCAAGCAGAGCTTAACACCATGCGAACCAGCTCAGTATAGCTAAGGAGCACATAAACAATGGCAGCCATTAATTTGCTTATATGGTGCTTAGCAGGCCTTAGCAGGTCTCAACATTGCTTAGCAGAGCACAGTGAGGCAAAATTTTAAATTAGTCTGCAAAATTTATATATTAAAATTAAATACTTATTTCCCTTCCATGTATTCAAACCCTAGACCTACTGCACATGAAGTCATCACCCTACCCATTTAGCTATGTGGATAGTAAGAAGTCAGGTATACCTTCACATATACCACTGAGTTACTTATAAGCAGTGCTGTGCTGTGTGCTGCACAAAACTGCTTAGATCAGCTTAAGCATGGCAGTTAATTAAATAATTAATTACATCTGGTTTCTATTTTTAAATCTCTGGCAGGTGTCTGCCATTTTATCTGTTGGCACCAATTAGCACTGCTGCACTCCGTGCAGCAGCACACAAACATGCTGTTTTAAAAAATAAATAAATAAATAACCTCAACACAATGGGACAGTGCAGGGCGTCTCTTACTCCTCTGTGGACATGGTTATCACAACACCACTCCCTGCACTGATTCATTAACCGTGTTCCACATCTCTCCCTCGGCAATGCACCATCATTAATATACATGTTACTCTGCCGAGGTGAAACCGTGTACACAAACATGGTAACAGTCCATGTAGGCTCTACATGGTGCCTACATGAATTTTATTAAATCCTGGGGATTATGCTAAGCATTAGGGATCTACATCATAGGTATGCTGAAACTGCAATTTTTAATGGGAATGATGTCTGTAAATTTGACCTACAAACAAAACCTAGAAGGTAGAAATCTTTGGAATGTATTAAATCTGCTGGTCACAAATATTGACATTTATAATAAAGCAGAGATTTTCACCTGAAGAGTGTATAATTTCATACTGAAATTTTACATTTTGCAGTTTAATCTGAACATGTTTGGGCAAAGTTTTCTGGACTGGAGATGCCTTCATGAAGTTGAGTGTTGATACATTGCCAGAAATTTGCCTAGAATTTAAATTACACTGCTTCTTTTTATTGTGATTATACTGTAGGTCAAGCATAACTGTACTATAGCATCAGCCAACTGTCATAAAATTGTTGGCCACAAACATGAATCAACAGTGGTAGGACCTTTTGATGTGTAAATTAATGACTGTAGGATTCATATAAATCAAATGCAATGACACATTGTCTACATGACACTAACGTGTATAGTTCTGTTTTTTATAATGATATATTGACCCTGAGCATAAATGGTCCACTAGGGTATCTTAACCAGATACATGTCATATGGTCAAATGATTTAAACATTGAACCTCACTTTAGCAAGACGAGAGCACTGAACATGTGAATCACTGAAAGCCAACATCATTGAAACTCACCACATTGAATAGCAATACTTGCTGCACATAACTTGAAAAGAATTTACAAATTCATATAATAATATAAAATCAAATGTGCTAGAAATGGCAGTAAGCAGTAAAAACTTTAATAAATGACAAAATAAAATGGCAAGCACTTTCATAGTAATACTACTTCTTCAGACCATATAAAATGAGAATAAAAGCTTAGCTTACATATATTTAAAGGATGCCTTGTGATTTTTTTATCCTTGTCGTATTGGCTTATAATTTAATTCATATGTATATTTAAGCTAAGCTTTTATTCTCATTTTATATGGTCTGACAAAGTAGTATTACTATGAAAGCGCTTACCATTTTATGTTGTTGTTTATTAAAGTTTTTACTACCTACTGCCATTTCTAGCACATTTTATTTTATTTTATTTCATCATGTATATATGTTGCTGGATAATCATTTGGTATTTTGCTCTTATTTAATATACATATTTACTCCAATCATGTTATACATACCAAAAGTAATTAGTAAGATGCTAATGATGCAGCTGTTGGGCAACTATTGTTATTCAATGTGGTGAGATTCGCTGATGTCACCTTTCCATGATTAAGATTTTTGATGCTCTTGTCTCACTGAAGTGAAGTTCGATGTTTTAATTGTTCGATCATATGACATAAACCCATCTTAACCACAACCTGCTATTCTTAGAACTGTGTATAGTTACAACTCTTGTTGTTTCATGTTTTTTTTGTGTGGTATACATAATAATAATAAATAAATAAATAAATGTAGAGACCTTACCTCTTTCCAGACTACTCTGGTGAAAGGTCGTACACACTGAAAATTTTCCTTTGCTGTTTATCATCACACTAATAGTTGCACTCTTCCTAGTGTAAGGTTGCTCTGGAAACCTTTGGTTGAGCATTGTGATGTTTACTTAAATATGTCTGTATATACTATAAAACAACATTAACTGGAAATCCTACTGTAAGACTGCAGACTAAATATCAACCATGACAGTTATAACAGATGTCAAAACAATCAACAAGATCAATTGCTAATGATTAAAGCATGCATCCTTTTTTGAATTCTAAGGAATTAAGTTTCAACCTAAAGGGTTTGAGTGTATCTCAAGTCAGATCACTTTGTATTACACAAATGTATCCATGGCTGACACAATGTTTAATTTCAGCTTTCAGCTTTATTATGCTGTTTCTTATAAATAAATATTGTTCCTTTCTCTTAATTATGTTCTAAATCAAACAATACCGCTTGTCATAGAAATTAAAGTATTTACAGTGTTTTCCTTAGATATAGTTGTTATTGCCTTGTTAATTTTGTTAAATATGTTTAGCATCTTTGCAATTCTCAAATATGTTTAACTTGTAGTTTGTTAGACATAATAGTTTGCCATATTAATATTATCATATAACTGTATTTGTCTTATTAATTCTATTGTGAATCTGTCTCTGTATTTGTCTTGAGGTCTGGTTCATGGCTGAAAAGGGCATTTGCTTATATTTCAGCATGCAGGATATAAAGATAGTGCCATTCAAAGTCATCTGCCAGAACAACTGACTCCTCAATAACAAATTAGTCTAGTCCCCACCTCTGGGGTTACATAACCTTAGTCAGTACAAAAAAGACAATCTTTTTAAATTCAGTGCATATCTCCATGAGTCTTTCTTAGGCATAACTCTTACCCTGTATTTTTCATTTATGTTGAAATATAAGCAAATTAATATTAAATAGCTGCATTTACATAACACATGTAACTAACTGTTCAATATATACAGAATTAAATCTCTTTGTATTTATTCATTCTGAAGAAGTCTGTATTCTGTATAGACAAAAGTGCTGAGTTTTGTTAATTAAAGGTTATTGCATTGGATGGATTTTGTCTGGTGTTTTATATTGTTGTTACTGAGGGATGAAACCTGCTAACATTACATTTCCACACTACTGCAGACATTCATTAAGGTCTTGGACAACTCTACTACTCCATCAAACTGTACCAAGCGATGATCATTTATTTTGTGTATTTCTACACTATCTGTGCTCTTGAGTCATGTCTTTAAATGTCTCGGCAGGATCAGCCTTACCTGTTTATAAAATAATAAATAAAATTGTAAAAGATCTGCTGAGAATTGCAGTATAGACTAGAATTGCAACATATTGTAAATCTTGACAACACATGAAGTTCAATCGGGAAAGGATCATGACATCTGACATCTTACTATGCACTTTCAGAAAACTAATTGTGAAGGTATTGTGTCCAGCTCAGAAACCAAGCTATTAATTGTGAGGGTATCTTGACCAGCTCAGAAACCAAGCTGCTAATTGTGAGGGTATCTTGACCAGCTCAGAAACCAAGCTGCTAATTGTGAGGGTACTGTGCCCAGCTCAGAAACCCAAGGTGCTAGTCAAGAAGATATTATACTTAGCAAAGTAGTACCTTATTTGAAAAGAGATAACATATGTAAGTTTATTGGACAGAGAAGAGACAAAGAAGAAATAGGTACACCACCAGGGAGACTTTCTGGCTAACTAGCAGTCTGGACCATTAAAATTAAAACTACATGAAGAACCTGGTAAAAAAGCACACGCTTTGGATTATGTGTTCATATTCTGTTCGGTACTAGATAGGCTTAATGCCTGTCTGACTTCAGTCAAAAGTAATAGAATGTATATATTTATATCTGTTCACTGAAAATATGAGTGAGAATTTTCACTAAGAGAAAAAAGATGCCAGAAAAAAAACTCACTGAAATACAAATGGCCAAGTGACTTGCAAAAAATGACATAAGTACAGCTTTGCAAACAAAGTGATGGAAGATATAAAACCTATATACAAGTGAGAGCAGCAAAATACTCATTGGTTTATGTGGTATGAAGGGATGTATGGCTGAACCTTTTAGAATCTTTAGATAGAATAGAACCTTTAATCAATTAAGATATATTTACATAGAGGTGATATTCAATATGATGATGATGTGAAACTGATATGATGATGGTCAGTAAAGGATAGGAGCAGAAAGATGGGATACAAGCACAGATAAACAAAGAAATGAGACAGGGAAAGGAAGTAAGTGAGAAAGGATGGAGATTTGAAATGGCAAAAGAGAGAAAGTGAATTAGTAAAAAAGGAAGAGGGGATGTAAAACTTATATTTGGATGAGGCTGAGAACATCCATTTGGCAGACAAAACACTGAAGACTGAGCACAGTGTGAGACTGAGGAGACATCAATCCCACACCCAGATATTATTGGCAAACTCACTCAGCTAGGTATCAACCCTTGTATCATTAAGTGGGTCACTAGCTGGCTTACTGATAGAACCCATACAGTCAAAATAGGGGATAACACCTCCAACAGCAGACCCATGACCAATGGTGTTCCACGGGGATCAGTCCTAGTATCTCTACTGTTCAGAATCTATTTCTCTGAAGTACAAGCAAAAACTAAAGGTCTATGGCTGACAAAGTTTGCTGATGACTGCAAACTGGGAGTGGTCATAGAATCCTGAAATGATGTCAACATCCTACAAGAGGGTCTTATGCAAACAAATGATTGGTGCAAATCTCACTGCCTTAAACTCAATGCAATAAAATGTATTATCATCCCTTTTGGTAAAAGCAATGTTCCTGCTAACTACCGCATCAACAGAAACACCCTAAGTGCACAGTCAGTAGTAAAAGACCTGGACAAACAGGTTGACAGCAACCTTACCTTTGATCATCATGTCTCCATAGTGGTAAGAAGGGCATTCTATATTGCTTATCTCATAAGTAAGGGCATTTCCTCCAGAAAAAAGAGGTTATAGCCCCCCTGTACTCTTACCTCATCAGTCCAATAATTGATTGCAATGCCCCTTTTGGTATATACCTTTCCACGCACCTGCAGCAACTGGAGAGACCACAAAAGTTTGTCGCAAGAATTCAAGGTATTCAGCATCTGTTCTATGTATATAGGCTGAAATCACTGTCACTTTACTCTGTTTCATACAGACTACTCAGAGGTGAACTCTGCCTTATGTATAATGCAATGTCTGACTCTGCTTTACTGGAAATGCTGCATATCCATATGTCCAATGGCTCACGGGTTACTCACTCTAAAGACCTTAACCATATGTGACATTAAAAGAATCTGCTGGAGGGACAGTTTTGTCTCCCAGCAGTTACTGCACCTGTGGGACAGACTCCCAATTCATGTCAATCAGAGCACATCTTTGGCCCTCTTCAAGGGCAATCTGGATGATTGGATGGGTAACTATAAATTCACCCTAGGGATTCCAACTGTGTCTTCTTGGACAGGGGCAATAGGTGATCTTGGAAACAAGGGTAGAATTTGGCTGGGCTTGTAATAGCCCTAGGGCCATTAGCCTAGTAACTTCCTATGATCCTATAATCCTATGACAGATATTTATATTTTTTAATTCCATAACTACAAATACAGTTAGTAAAGAAATGAGATTTTAGGGAACATCTAGCAGAGATGAGATTTTAGGGAACATCTGGAAACTTTCTTGGCTGGAATTTGTCTGTTTGGTAAAGGAAGTGTATTCTTTGATTTTGAAACACAAGGAGAGAAATAAGAGCTGTTTTATTAATGTGAGGCTTTAGATGTGTGGATTAAGTTTGCACTTGAGGATAAAAAAGCCTGCTAGCAAGGCAGTGTTATTGCAAAATGGAGATGAATGTGGGACAGTTTGTATAATTGAAAAGATTGTTGGCTAATTTTGTCTGGATCATTGGGTGAGATAATTCCAACCAGTATCTGTGCTGCAAAAAAGCTATACTGAAGGTTTGTATTATTTGTTTTAGGTTTGTTAGGATGGCTGGCTGGAGCATGACCTTTTTCAACAACTACCTGGGTCACATGACATTTATAAATGCATAAAAGAATCAATATGCTTTAATTAAAATTTCCGGTTTGTATACTTGATCAAATTATCCAAAATGTCTTCAAAGCTGGTGTGACACCCATGCACTGGCCCAGCAATCAGGGAGCCTCAATCCTCACCACTAACACCAGTGAGGGGTGTCCATATAGGGAAAGGATAACAAACACACACACAGTAAAGTACAATTTCCCTTAAGAGCACACAAAGATCACAGTCAGTCTGGGGCTGGTTTCTCCCTTTCTCTCCAGATCCCCAATAAGACTCCCCACTGGCACAGCTATAGGGTCCACATCTCAGCCTAGTGGCCAAGCTAAAACCTCCAGCACCCTCTCTGTCCAACCAGTGCTTTATGTCCCTGCCCAAGTGGCTGATACACACACACTTTGACATAAGATTTATATACAACCACACAGACACTCCTGGAGAAGGCTGGCACAGGTTCTCCAGCTTCCCCCTTTTACCCAGACTATACGGTAGTACCACTTGCCCCCACACACTTATATTTATCAGCTACCAAAAGGCCCTTATGAAAGGGTGCGTAATTATACTGTGTAATATTATTATCCAATTGGTAAGTGCAACTGAACAGTCAAGGCTTATTTGGAGTGACTTTGTACAGTATCACTATATATATTCAATGTAATCTAGAGATTAAATTATCACTACACAAAACAACCACAGTTGAAAGGTTTAAAAATATTTAATAATAAACAAAAACACAGGACAATACTTCTTACTACACAGTGCTAGTCAAGAGTTCAGAGGAAAATGCTTAAAATAATACAGTAGAATACTTCTGACAACAACACAGAAAAACACTTAGTAAAATCTTCCTATTTCCTAGCTATTTCTAAGAGAAACACTAAAGTCTAAGATCCTACTTACATACAGCCACAGGCAGAGCTGGTGGTGAGTTGGATGTTCTGACTACAAATGCTAAATGCTCTAATTCTTTCTGTCCTTAAATTAATAACACAGTACCACTGATTCATTTCAGATTACATAATTTCTTTCTAGTTCCCAGGCTAACAGAAACTCAGAGGTTAATAGCTTTTTTTATCTTACAGCTGGTAAGGAAGCCAAAACAATAAAATAAATTATAGATGTAAATTCTAGCCATTAACTCTGGCCTCAAAACAATAGTCAGAATGCTTCCCTCTAGACATCTCAACTCTGAGTTTTAGATCAAAGAATTTCACAATGGTTGACTTATCAGCTTTTCTTACAGCAGAGTGCACTGTTGTTACATTTTTTTCAGTTCAACATCCAATACAGTCTCTTCACATTTAAAAGAACAAGCCTGTGGCTTACATTAATATTTACAAATGACAGAATTATCTACAAAATTCTGTCTAACTAGGCTGGCAGCCTTCACCTATCTTCACACCCCCCCCCCTTGAAGACCTCAAGCTAGTTTTTTGAGTGATCCTTGAGAAACGTTGCTTGAGAGGGCTTGGTCTATCTAAGTATAGCTTACCCCATTCCCTGTCTTAAGAGCCCATCTGCATTGGCATTGCTAATCCCACTGCGGAGCTGCACTGACATATCATATGCTTGCAACACCAGGCTCCATCTTTGCAACTTGGCATTTTGCTGGCTGGATCTGTTTAACTATGTTAGGGAATTGTGATCTTTCACTACAGTGAATTTTCTTCCATGCAGATAAGGCTGAAGTTTCTGCAGTGCCCACACTATGGCCAGACATTCCTTTTCTACAGCTGCATAGCATTCCTCCCTAGGTTGGAGCCTATGACCGAGATAAACCGCTGAGTGCTCTTCTCCCTCTGAAGAAATCTGGCTAAGTATAGCCTCCACCCTATGGTTCAAAGCATCCACCTGCACAACAAATTCATTGCTGTAATTTGGACTGGCTAACACAGGGGGTCCTCCCAAAGTTTCTTTAAGCTTCTGGAATACCTGCTCACATGCTGGAGTCCACACTACCTTATCTGGCCTTTTCTTCCTTATCAGGTCTGTGAGGGGAGCAGCTATAGCTATATAACTGGGGACAAACTTTCTGTAGTACCCTGCTGTCCCTAGGAATGTCCTCACCTGCTTTTTGGTAACAGGTGCAGGCCATGCTTGAAGGGCTACTACTTTGGCAGGTTCTGGTCTGATCTTACCACTCCCCACTCTATGTTGCAGGTAGGAGACCTCTGCCATACCCACCTGACATTTGAAGGGCTTAATGGTCAAACATGCCCTCTGTAGTCTGCTCAGCACCTCCCTGACATGTTGAAGGTGCTCTTGTCAGGAATAGCTGTAGATGGCACTATCATCTAGATAAGCAAGGGCAAACCCTCCTGCTCCTGCTAGGATGTTATCTACCAGCCTCTGGAAAGTTGCTGGGGCATTTTGCATCCCAAAGGGCATCTTTGTGAACTCTTAAAAGTCAAAAGGAGTAAAAAAGGCTGACCTCTAGCACTGGGAGTCAAGGGCACCTGCCAGTAACCCGTGGTAAGATCAGTGGTGGTAAGATACTTAGCCCCACCCAGCTGCTCTAGGGCATCATCTGGCCTAGGCATGGGGTAAGGATCTGACTCTGTGTGACTATTTAATTTCCTGCAGTCTACATAGAACCTGCTGCTGCCATCCTTCTTTGGCACCAGCACCACTGGGGAGGTCCAGGGACTGTTGGACTCTTGAATTACCCCTAGTTCAAATATCTCCTATATCTTCTCCCTCAGAGTCTGTTTGACTCTCTCAGGCACCCTATAAGGGACCTGTTTAATAGGCCTTTGGGGTCCTGTAACCACCTGGTGCTACACCAGGTGGGTGCACCCTGGTTTCCCAGTGAACATGCCCCCAAACTCCTGTAGCAATGCTTGGATTTCTCAAACCTGGGTAGGAGATAACTGCTGGGACATTACTACCCCTTCCACTGAGGTGTCAGTCCGAGCCTCACTGAGGAGATCAGTCACCAGACATCCCTCAGACTCCTCCTGCAATCCACTGCAAATACTCAGCACAAGGGCCTCTCTATCATGGTAAGGTTTCATCATGTTAACATGGCAGAATTTGTGCCCCTGCCTAGCAGTTCCACCATGTAGTTAACATCACTTACCTTTCTTACCACCTTGTAGGGTCCCTCCCAAGCTGCTTGCAGATTGTTGTGTCTGACAGGATCGAGAACCTTTACCTGCTGCTGTACAGCATACTCTCTAGCTCGAGCAGTCCTGTCATACCAGACCTTTTTGTGCTGCTGGGCTTCTGCCAGGTTTTCCTCGGCCAAGCCCATGAGTTCCTTGAGCCTTGTCCTGAGGTTTAGCACATATGCCACAACAGACACCTTCCCACTCAACACAAATTAAATCTAGAGGTCCCCTCACCCTGTGCCCATACAACAACTCAAAGGGTGAAAAAGCTGTGGATTCCTGGGGAACCTCTCTGTAAGCAAACAATAGATGGGGGCAAATATTTGTCCCACTCCTTCTAAAACTGGTCTGCAAATGCCCGTAGCATGGACTTGATTGTAGAGTTTAAAATCTCAATAATACCATTAGTCTGGGGACGGTAGGGGTGGTCTTCAGATACTTCACCCCACAGTACTTCCACAGACAAGCCAGCAGGTCTGACATGAAATTGGTACCTCTGTCAGTCAGCGTTTCCTTTGGGAAACCTACCCTGTTGAAAATCACTAACAAAGCATTTAGGTTCATAGGTTGATACTAGGCTATTTGCCCTAGGGCCTATACAAGCCTAGCCATAACAATTCCCTGGCTATTTCTTCCCACACTATTTACTTCCCTGGACCCTTGTCTAGCAGGGTGACTGACATGATCCCCGGGGTGAATTTCCTTTCTCCCATCCAATCATCAAGGTTCCTTTTGAAGAAGGCCAAAGAGGCGCTCTGCTTGACATGTATGGGCAGTCTATTCGAGAGTCTGGGGAGTCTCTGGGCCAGGAATCTATCCCTCCAGCATGTTTTGTTTATTGTGATGACAAGGTTTAGATCCCTGGAGCATGTGGTGCTGAGGGATTGGGATTTCTTTAAGTGTAGCATGTCCAACAGCTCTGGGTTTGACATGGCCTTGTATGTTAAGCAGAAACCGCCTCTGAGTGGACAATATGCGATGGGGTATAGCTGGAGTTTTTAAGGCAGTCAGCATAGGGCATCTGCTTTAGGCCTGTGATTCTTTTAGTGAGGTATTTCTGCGGGCCTTCCAGTTGTTGCAGATGTCTTGAGAGATACATACCAAATGGGGCATTGTATTCTATGTATTTGCCACCTTTCCTGCTTCAATGGAGGACAGAGCCACTGCCTCAGGGTATCTTGTAACATAATCTACTACCACTAGGATTTACCTTTTCCCTGTGGAACTTGGGGTACTCAGAGGCCCCACAATATCCATAGCTACCCTTTGAAATGGCTCCTCAATTACAGGCAAAGACATCAAAGGAACTCTCACCTCATCTCCTGCCTTGTCTACCTTTTGGCATTACTCACACGTCCTGCAGTACCCTGTTACATCTCTGGAAATTCCAGGCCTTTAGAAGTCCTGCATAATATGTCTCTTTGTATGTTTTATGCCCATATGACCTGCTAATGGAATATCATGGGCTATGGCTAGAAGCACCAGATTGAAGGCTCTAGGCACTACCAAGTGCTGTACCCTCTCACCCTCTAACCCTCCCTCAGGGGCCACTCTCTATACATTAACCATTTGTTCCAGTATACAGATTCCCCCTTCCCTTAAGAATGAGGTGCCTCCCTTGCTACCTACCTCAGGCCTTGCAATGTAGGGTCCGAGAGCTGAGCTGGTCTCAGCTCTCTCTTTGTAACCCTTCCCAGCTCCCTTTCCACAGGAAGTCTGGCATCCTCTGACATTGGTGCCTCACTGTCAGCCTGGGTACTACTACTCACCTCTACCTTTGCAGTCACTCTGTCCAAGGGAATATCAGTACCCACAAGGAACTGTGGTTCACCTTCAGTCTCATGGCTACAGAGTAGCTCCCTCCCTGAAGTAACTACCTCACCAGTCCTGGCTGCAATTATGTGGTCTGTCTGGGTCTCCACAGTCTACCAGACCCACATGCTTGTCTCAAAGCCTGATTGCGTGTAACTGCATTAACACATGGTACTGCCTCATCCAAATCCTTCCCTATCAGGACATCTGCAGGATGGTAGTTTGGTACCCCTCTTGTCTCAAGACAACCTACTATTGGCATTTTGTGTTCCTCACTTACTGGCTCTCTCACCTTTTGGTCCCCACCTTGCCTCTGTGGATATATGTAAGCCACATAGCCCCACTGGTTGCATTCAAAGCATTTAACCCTAGGTCCTGGACATGTACCTGGACTAGTGGCTTCTCCTGCTACTGGTAGATTCTGTTGGGGCAATTTGTGCTGCCTACCATGGGTTCCTTTAGACCCATGAGCAGTACTGGGGTCCCTTTCCTGTGCAGGAATGCCTTGCTTGCTAGTTATAGGTCTCCCTACTTCCCCAACTCATCTGAACTAGCACATTGTCTATCAGCTAACCAGATCCTCATGTACTCAGGCAAAGTTCTATGGGCTTATTTTCTCACCAAAAGGTCTGCCAGCCCTTCAAAAGTGGTGACCTGAGATCCACTCATCCACCTATGAAAATAAGTGCTCAGTTCAGCAACATATTCACACACACTTTCATCTGCCTTGTGTCTATTCTCACAAAACATTTTCATATAAGTTTCAGGTGTTAGCTTAAAACATTCTAACAAGCGATTCTAAACAGCAGTATAATCAAAATATTCACAATCAGTAAGTTTAGACAACACAGTTACAGCTTTATCGTGGATTAAGGGGGTCAGGAACCATGCCCAGAGCCTTTGGTCAACATCATACGGTTTACATACCCTCTCAAACATATGAATGAAACTACCAAATATATCCCCCTCTGTAAACTGCAGAAGAAATGTATTGACTTTTTGTACTTCTGGGGACCAGTTACTCTCTTCCCCATTACCTCCATGACTCTGGTGAAGAGTCAGCATCTCCTTTTCATGCAGCCTCTGCCGATCCTTTTCCACACCTTCCAGGCATAGCAGTTTCTCATTCTCCTCAGCCTGCAAATGTCGTAGTTTCTCATTGTCCTCACTCTCTAGATGCCTCAGTCTCTCAGCTGCTTCTATTTCCAAAGGCCTGGCCTCCAACTCAAGTCTCTTTAGCTCCAGATGGATTTTTAAGTCCTCAGCAGAAAGGTTGACCTGTCTATTCTCTGAGTGTGGTACAGCTCCACTGCCAGTCTGATTATCCTCCTGGCTGCTGTTTTCTGATGCAGCTGTGACCAAAGCTGGAATCATGTCTGCCTTAGTCAGGTTTCCATGCACCAACCTCCTAGCCTGGCACATCTCAGACAGCTGGCTCCTTGTCAGCTTTCTGTACTCCTCTGCTGACATGCTTACCTGCTCTCTCTATCTAACTAAGCTAACAAAAGAAATAAAACAATTGTGATCTAAACTCTGAGTATTCACTGCGTGACTGGTTTAGCATACAAAAACACCTTCAGTGATCACTGCACACAAGCTACATGAATTCACACTACCCACACCACTACAAGCCAGTTAGTATTTGCCAACCAATTAATATGTGGTGTGGAACTCCGACCATTGCCAAACAATTAATATGTGATGCCTGTGTACTGGCCCAGCAATCAAGGAGCCTCCCAACAATTAATATGTGATGCCCATGCACTGGCCCAGCAATCAAGGAGCCCCAGTCCTCACCACTAACACCAGTGAGGGGTGTCCATATAGGGAAAGGATAACAAATGCACAAACAGTAAAGCACAATTTCCCTTAAGAGCATACAGAGACCACAGTCAGTTTGGGGCTGGTTTCTCCCTTTCTCTGAAGCTCCCCAATAAGACTCCCCACTGGTACAGCTATACGGTCCAGATATTAGCCTAGTGGTCAAGATAAAACTTCCAGCACCCTCTCTGTCCAACCAGTGCTTTGTGTCCCTGCCCAAGTAGCTGACACATACACACTTTGAGATAAGAGTTATATACAACCACATAGACACTCCTGGGGAAGGCTGGCACAGGTTCCTCAGCTGTGCCCCTTTTACCCAGATTATATGGTAGTACCACTTGTCACCACCCACTAATATTTATCAGCTACCAAAAGGCCCTTATGAAAGGGTGTCCAATTGTACTGTGCAATATTATTATTCAAATGGTAAGTGCAACTGAACACTAAAGGCTTATTTGGAGTAACTTTGTACAGTATCACTATACACACACATATATATATATATATATATATATATATGCAATGTGCTCTAGAGATTAAATTATCTCTACACAAAACAGCCACAGTTGAAAGGTTTAAAATATTTAATAATAAATAATAAAAACACAAGACAATACTTCTTACTACACAGTGCTAGTCAAGAGTTCAGAGATCACAGGAAAACACTTATAATACAGAAGAATAGTTCTGACATCAACACAGAAAACACTTAGTCTAATATTCCTAGTTCCTATTTCTGAGAGAAACATTAAAGTCTAATATCCTACTTACATACAGACACAGGCAGAGCTGATGGTGAGTTGGATGTTCTCACGACAAATGCTAAATGTTCTCATTCTTTCTATCCTTAAATTGATAACACAATATTCGAGTTTTAGATCATAGAATTTCACAATGCTTGACTTATCAGCTTTTCTTACAGCAGAGTGCACTGTTGTTACATTTTTTTAGTTCAACATCCAATACAGTCTTTTCACATTTAGGAGAGCAAGCCTGTGGCTTACATTAATATTTACAAAAATATTTACAAATTACATAATTATCTACAAAAGTCTATCTAGCTAGGCTGGCAGCCTTCACCTAGCTTCACAACTAGAATCAGGGCACGGACTGTTATTGCTAACTGGCACCATATGGACAACTTAAGCAAAAATTTTTTCCATTGAAAATATAATTGCTGTTATTAGTTCCAAATGTACTGGTCTTATATGTTCCAGTAGTAGCAAGAATATACTGCAACAACTGATCAAATTATTACATTTTATGGTTTATTTATCTTGTGAACTTTTGAGCTATGTTTTTTTGAGTGTACAGAATTCAGGTGCAAGAACATTTATATTTTTTATCTGTCTTTTTGGTGGAGTCATTGCAAGATTTATTTACTGGATTCTGAATTCTGCACCAAATACGGCTAGAAATACAAATGATTGTTTCAGTTAGCAGAAATTACAAAGTGAATTATTGATAGATGATTGATGTAATTTACCTGTTGATCTTACTAATTAACTGTTACATTTGCTATAGTATGTTATTTCTACTACTGGAACGTCTAAGACCAATACAGTTAGGCCTAATAACCAGCAATTCTGTTTCCAATGGAAACATTTTTGATAAAGCAGTCCCTGTGGTGCACATTCTTATTCCAGCATTGTTCATTTGGGGCATGTTTTGGGTAAGTTGCACAGTTTTGATTTTGTATCATCAAGCACATCTGGTGATTCATTAACGAAAGAGATTGATGCCTTTAGTAAGATTTAAGTCTCTTTAATTGTATATATTATTTTATCAAAGAAAGTTTGAAACAAGAAACGATTCAAAAGGTTTGCACTTGTTTAAATTTTATCATGTTCTCCTTGACATGACAAATTAATTCACTTTTTTGATAGAATTGGTATTAAATATTTGGAGCTCTTTATTAAATATTCCAATCAGCTTGGCAATCTTAGGGTTGAACTGGTTTATATTAAGTATTCTATCACTGTTGTCTTAGCTTTTTTTTTTCTCATAAGGATAATTATACTAACATTTTTCAGAAATTGGATGAACATGTCAAGGCTGGCAAAAATGCAAAGAAATTTGTCAATGGAAAACAACAATACAAGGACAAACTAGCTTTATCTACTGACACAAAGTAAGCATACTTTTTGCCACTGTTCCAGGGATAATAATCAAAGGGATGTGATGTTGAGTCTTTGAGATTATAACAACCCTGACAATAATAGTGGTCAGTTCTGCATTACTGGATACCTTAAATAGTTTTGACAATAAAACAGCAGTAGATTCTCCTTCCACTTCTCATTTGTAGATGATGCACTGCCTAGGAGGTTGGAGTGACTAGTCTGTCAGAACCAATAAAATCAGTGAATGGTTTCAAAATTAAAAATAAGACTTGAACAAAAAGGCTCTTTTTGTGCTAGGTGTGGTGAGCAAATGATGGTGCATTGGGTGTGTAAATAATGCAGACATGTACATGATGACAAGTTTGTTATAGTTGGTTCTGACTACAGAGTTTTAAATTGTTATGACCATTTCAACTGCAACATCAAGAACTCTATTTAATTAGCAATCTATGGGTCTTACCTAGCTTTCTGTGTGGGTAAGACCAAAAAGAGACTAAGGGATTGAATATATCAGCATTATTATTCCATCAAGAAAAAAGCATTATAAAAATGGCTTAGTCAAGTATAGTGCCTCTTGGATGGAATGAAAGGAATGAGGTAGTGATTTGTCCAGTCTCTATTAAGTGGGAAATTGTACCATGTGACTTAATTAATTTTAGTGTATTAGGTGGATTTTTACTGCAACTTGCATTCTGGTGTAATCTTTTTTATTGCTTAGATGAAAGTACTAAATGGTCATTAAATTTTTTGATTTATCGTGTGAATTTTTTTTTTATCTATATATTTTTTTATTTTATTCATCTTTTGCCCTTAGGGAGCTTAAAAGACTCTAACCCTGGAACCTTGGCAGGCAGCCAATTTATTGGTAGTAGAATATGGACCACATGCACATGAAATTAAAAATATTTTAAAGAGAAACTGTAACATATTGCAAGGTAACCCATGCATTTTTTAAATTTTAAGGGCTGACCCCACTTTTATTTTCAAAACAGGACCTAAATTAAAGGAAAGATTAGAAAGTCACAATTTTATGACTATTATGGTACTCAAAAGACAGGAACAGTAAAGTGTGATTCATGTGCGCAATGCCCCTACATTTTAGAGATGCAAAATGTAATTCTGGAGAATGACATTTGCTCTAAAGTTATATTTTCAACAGGGAATTGTCAATCTAAAGGAGTAGTTTACCTTGGCAAATGTTTGGGATGCTTTGTTTTCTATAAGTGCAAAATGGAAACATGTTTCCAGAAAAGAATATATAAACATTTGTGCCAGATTAATAAACAAAATGAGAATAATGCATTATTTAGGCATTCTAAAACTTGCCTGTATTTTAAAAACTTCCACTTTGGTACTTTAGAACAAATTAAGTTGAATCTGGGGGGGGGGGGGGCATTAAGACTAGGAGAAAAGGAAGTGAAATGTCAACTTAGGCTGCATGCTTCAAAGTTTCCTGGTATAAATGAAAACATTTCTTTACAGTCTCTATTGAACATGAGAGCAATTATTTTATAAACAAAAAAACAATTTTAGAGTTTTTTTTACAATTAACTGATATGTTTTAATACAATGCTCATAATGTTTAACAAAGCTTTTTTTTATCCAGGCTTGTTTAATTAATTAAATGCACTGTCTCTTTAAGGATGTTTTTCTTACTCGCAATACCTAATTAATTAGTGGTCATTATGATATAAAACAGGGTTTTCTTGTTGGAATATGATTCTGATGAAGTCCTAGAATGTACAGGATGAAAGTGCTTAATCAATTTCTTATAGATATATATATATATATATATATATATATATATATATATATATATATATATTTATTGGTTTTAATAAAGTGGTTTTATTAAAGTCAATGCAAAGTCCAGGTGCTGACTGCTAGTTGTACTTTTTGTGAAGATTAGTTGTCATTGTATCGCTAGCAACACTAAAACCATACTCTAAACATTCACTAAGTCTAACCCAAAACAGCAACCACTGAGACACACACACACACACACACACACAAATAACTATAATATACACTCACTTACCTTTTTCCTGGCAATACAAATGTTTTCTAAAGTGATTATTTGCCAAAAAGAACCTACAGTTCACCTTATCAAATAAATATGCATTCAATAAAGTGCACTGTTCTCCCATACCTATATTTATATTTATATTTACCTCTCTCTCTCAAAAAATACATATATACATATATCTTATGGATTCTATTCCTATTAAATGAATGTACACAGACAAAAACAAACTATGCAGTTTTGTCAAAAATCAATCAATCAAGGGTTTTAGTCAAAACTCCAAATATTTAGTCAGGGGCTTCTGTAACTGGTCCGCAACTAGAAACAACAGGTTCTCCTGGAATAGGGTATATAAACTTAAACATTTTGGATAGAAGGTAAACATATTGTTTATCCCACTAGTTTTTAGTATGAAAATCAATAGTATGATGTTCAAATACTTTCATTCAGAAAAACATCAATTTCACTCTTAAAATTCAGGCTAGGGCCATTATTAAAGTTAAAATAATACAATGGTTAAATATTCAAGTGTATAAATGCTTTCTGTAGGTAATCACATTTAAAGCAACTTATACCAGCTCCACCCTTATCAGTTTGTGTTCATCAGAAATAAGTCCATGTAATTCAGACAAACGCATTACTTGTTGTGGAATAAAAAAATCTTAGTTTCACTTCTGTCTCCTTTTGGATTCTTGGTTGGATTATTTTATCTTTTGTTACATAGATGAAAAGAAGGTTTAAATTTGAAATTCCCTTCCACTGATGACACTTATGACAACCCCTTGTTAGCAAGACTTAAGATTTAAACTTCTACAAAAAGTTTTAACATCCATTATTATTTGATAAAAGGAAACATAAGCTGAAGGAAAATAATTAAAACATTTACTTAACAAAAACAGAACAGTTTCAAAGTAAAATGCTGTTAAATTAACCACTAAATTGTTTGACTCAATTATTTGTTCAACATTGCTTTGAACATCTCTAGCATGGATAAATCTGCACTGCTTCTCAGCACCTGGTGGTTCTGTTTTGAGAAGCATGTGCCAATCCAAATTCAGTGTCAGTGGCTGAAGACTGATAGCGGTCTAAAGTGGTGCCCCAGTAGACTGAATGAAATTAGTTTTATGTTTTTCTCTTTCAGCATTTATTATTTGATGTTGCCCTGAGGGTATCAGAAAAACATACCCCTCTTTTCTGTTTCATACAAATAAAAGTGACCCCTTTCTGATAATTCTTAAGATCTCTATAGTACCTTTTTTTTTAATTTGTTACCCTCAAGTTCTTTAGCAAGGGCCACTAAAGTAATTTTATTGTCAGATAAAAGTTGTGAAAAATAGTTTATGCTGGGAAAAGTCATCAGTTTTAATCAGCTGTTGCTTGACATTGTTTAAAATCTATAATTGCTCTTCATACAAGATGAAAGCATCTTAGCAAAGAGCTGAGAAGCCATTTTCTGAATATTTTGCCTTTTAGATAAAAATACAGCATTATCTGCACCTACCCTTGGATCCTTGTAGATATTTAATCCACAAGATGTCACTTCCAGCATAACGTACGCTTTAAGAAGCTTTAAATGCTAAGTTGTTACCCTTAGTTTTTTTGGACAAATTCAATAAATCGTTAAAAGCCTTTTGTATTTCTGAATTATTCTAACAGAAAGAATACATCAGAAAAGAGGAAGATACAGATGTGGAAGGTGCTCCATCTAAACCATTCTGCTGAAGATCTGGAAAGCAGCTCAAATTATTTCTCTCATTCACCAGATTATTGAAAAAAAATGCACTTATTCAGTGGTAGTTAAAGTACAATAACATTCCAAATTCAGATAAAGGAAATATAAAGAATAAATCCTTCAGTATCAGCTAATAAAAAATTTGTTCCAAAATGTGCATGATGCAAAGGAGTAGCAGTGGATGTCCCAATAATATAAAATGAAAGAAAACAGTACCACTAAGAAAAGAATCTTCTTTATTGCCAAATGGTGTAACCAACCACAAAATACAAACTGCAGTTTCATTCATAAAAGTGCCACTACCTCCTCAGTAATAACCCTAAGTCATTACTGCATTCACTTAAACAATAAAAAAAACATTAAGTGATCACCTAAAATATGACCATTAATCTTCAAATACAAAATTAAAAGGCAAACAAATATAAATTGAATTAAATTAAACCAGAGCTGTTCAAGTAAACTAGAGTTAAAATATATAATTTAATTTAGGTTTATGTAAAACTCCCAAATTCAAATTCCAAATATTATCTTTGTGGTCAAGGATCTGTGATTTACTGGCTCTTCCTTCAATATATCTTGGAACCATATCAATGTAGAAAAGTGTTAGTAGAATAGAGAATGGAAGCTGTTCTAGAAAAAGGGATAATTAGTAGGGCATATAAAATATTGCATCATAACTATAGGAATCAGTAAGAGGATGTTAGAAAAGATTGGGAAGAGAGATTGGATAAGCAATTAACAAAGAAACAATGGGAGGCTATATGTATGTCTCCCAAATGTGCTGTAAAGTCCAGAATATGTAGGATCTTTGCTTGAAAGTGCTTGCATAGATATTTTTATACCCCAAGCCAACTCCAATAATTTTTCCTTAGATAGATTGCGAATGTTGGATGTGTGATAGGAAAGAAATAAGTAATTGAAAATATATTTGTTGGCAGTGTAATGAGTTGGCAGACTTTAAAAATTCCTTACAGACTACTCTTTTAGAAGTATTGAATAAGCAAATTGGTGTAAGTAAAGAAATGATTTTTTAAGCTGTGATGCTGAGTCAGAATTGTCTAGACATAGTAAGGCCTTGCTGATTTTAATTCTGGTGACTGCCATAAAATGCAATTACTAGAGCATGGAAATCATAGTTAATCTAGTAACAGAGATAAAAGAACTGGAAATGGGATCTTTAGAAAGGAGTAAGAGCAAATTACATAAGAAAAAATAAAATGTAACTGTGGGAATACTACATGCAGACTACTGTTTTGGAGGAGGAATGAGATTTTAGAGAAAGCAGGAATTAAGTGCTATTTAAGGTTTGACTGACAATGACTGCATACAAAATTATATGTGATATATAATGTTTGCAACTGAAAATATGTCAGAATATTTTGTTTTCATTTATATAAATGTATGATTGCCTATGTCATAAGTGATAAGTTAATAAAAATGTTTCTTGAAAAAATAGCTAGAAAAGTTAACACAGCTTTTGGATCCCAAACATGGGTTTGGATAATGGGCTAAGTACCTGCCTGCAATTAATATTACTATATATACAAAAATTATTTATTTGAGCATACGTGTAATTTCCCAACACAGAATGAGCCAGAAACACATATAACCAAATAAATGATGAAATCTGTTGTGCAGGTAGCAAACATTCTTATATATGTTTTGCTGCTATTGACTAAGGAAAAAAACTTACTTTTTAATGCCAATTGGCTCATAGATTTATAGGTTGTTATTAGGGTTGCCAACTGTCCGGAATCCTTCCAGACTGTATGGAATTAAGGCGCACTGTCCAAAAAATAGAGACTACCTTTTCTGGACAGCATATTGTCTGGAAAAAAATAAAATTAAATTGTAAATAAAAAAATCAGAAAGACATCTGTAAAACTGGAGGACTTTAGGACCTTGTGGGAGACATCTTTAAAACTGGATGGCTTTAGAACCTTGCAGGAGACTTCTATAAGATAAGAACAGCAAGCCCCAGAAACCTCTAGGAGAGCATTGAGCCATTGAGCATCCTAATGTAAACAGTACATCCCTATAGCAGCATGGGAGATTTGAACATCCAGAGCTGCAGTGGGGCACAGATAATTTATTTATTTATTTATTTATTTATTTATTTATTTATTTGCTTTTGTTTAACCAGGATGGTCCATTGGGCCAAGTGGACCCATTTTCAATGGAGTCCTGGGGAGAAAAGCTCCGACAAAGAATACATGTTACAGAGATAAACATTATATAGCATACAAGGTATAACAAGGTATATTTTACAATTGGTAAAACTGTAAAAAAATAAAATAAAATAAAAATTAACAAATTCTTAAATCAAGATGATAGATGATATTAAGAAATTGATTATGAGTAAAACAGATGAGGTGAGGCTGATAAGAATACAGGAAGTGGAGAATGCTTATGTGGGGTGGGAGCAGGAGCATTCCCATGTGGATGTAAGGTAGGAGTGAAGTGATTTTTTTAATGGTTGGAAGGCTAGTGATGGTGCGAATGGAGGGATGGAGAGAGTTCCATAGTTGAGCTAGGGAAAAAGAGAGGAGGTTATGTCCTGGGGGGTGAAGGGGTCTGTAGACTTCTATTAGGTTTTGATTAGTAGATCTTAGAAGTCTTTGAGTCTGGTGAATTTTAAAGGTAGTAGATAGGGAGGGACAGAGGGATGGTTGGAAAATGAGTTTGTGTGCATATGTGAGTTGGGTGTAGGAGAGGTAGTTGGGAAGTTCGAGCCAATTTAGTTTATGAAGTGGTGCGCAGTGATGCGTTGAAGTAGTGGCAAATTTGGCTATTTTGTTGTAACAGGTAGATAGTTTAGTTTTGATAGATGATTGTAGATTAGTTAAAAGTGGGGCACCATATAGGAGAGAGGGTAAGAGAAATGTGGTAGAGAGAGTGAGTTTGGTTTCTGAAGAGGGAATCGCTTGTGTCGATAGAGCAGGCCGAGTTTTTGGTGAGTTTTTTAATGTTTATGAGTAGATGGGACTCAAATTTAAGTTTATCGTCGATTTGAACTCCTAGTAGTTTGGTTTCAGATACCAGTTCAAGTGGAGTATTATTTTGACTGGTGATGGAGAATAGTTGTCTATCAAATGTGTTGGTTTTAGTGGGGGTAAATACCATTAGTTTTGATTTAGCTGCATTAAGTGCAAGATGATTATCTTTCATCCACTGTTCTGTGGTGGAGAAGGCATCTTGAGTGAGCTTTAGGAGGGTTGGAATGGAAGAGGCTGCACAGATGATTGTAGAATCATCTGCATATTGGATGATTTTAGCATGGGGGATAGAGTGATAGTAATCATTTATGAAGATGTTAAAGAGGAGGGGGCCTAATATGGAGCCTTGTGGGACACCTGTGGGGGTGTTAAGGAAAGAGGAGATGGCTTTTTTCCATTTGACAGCTTGTTGCCTGTTTGAGAGATAGCTGGTGAACCAATTAAGAGTTGAAGGTGATAGGTTTAGCTTTGACAATTTAGTAAGTAGTAGGTTATGGGAGATGGTGTCGAATGCCTTGGAGAGTTCAAGTAGGATGGTAGATACAGTAAGGCCAGAGTCTCTAGCTTTATTCACAGTTTCAAGAAATGAAAGAAGGGCTGTCATAGTACTATGATTAGGGCGGAAGCCGTGTTGAGTAGAAGTTAGTAGGTTGTTGTCTAATAAATGGGGAAGGAGTTGTAAATGGATACATTTTTCTAGAATTTTTGAGATAGGAGAGAGGATGGCGATGGGCCTGAAGTTGGTAATGCTAGTATTATTTCCCCCTTTATGAAGGGGAATGATGAAAGCCTTTTTCCAGATTTGTGGACAAGACCTTCTTGGATGGAGCGGTTTATTAGGATACTAATTGGGAGGGGGATAGTGTCTGCAGATGTGCTGAGGAAGTGTGAGGGGATGTTATCGGGGGCATTGGTGCATGGTTTTAACTTCTGTAGCAGTTTTTTTATAGTGGAAGTACGGATGGGTTTCAGTGAGAATGTAGGGGGTTGGGAGGTAGTAGGATGATACAGTGGAGGAGAGGGGGATGTAGGAGGAGGACAGGTGGTAGTAGGGGGTGGGTGGTTGCACGAGAAGGAAGAGGTAAGTTTGGAAATACAGTCTATGAAAAATGAGTTAAATTCGGTGGCAAGTTCATTGTCTTGTATATTAGGGTTGGGGTTTGGGTTTTCAGTTGTACCAGGTTTTAGGAGGGAGGTTATACCTTTCCAGAATTTTTGTGGGTCAGTTTTGTATTTACTTTGGAGAGAAGAGTAGTAATTTTGACAGTCTGCTGAAATAAGCTTTTTTACTGTGTTGCGAAGAGTTTTGAATTCATTAAGGGTAGTGGGAGATTTGTGCTTCTGACAGTGTGACCAGGCTTTATCTCTTAACCGCATGGTTGTAAGTGTGCTTTTTGTTAGCCAAGGGGTAGTTTTGTTTTTTATTCTTTTGGTCTTTAATGGAGCATAATTATCTAATAGTTTTAAGAAAGTAGTATTAAAGTGAGTGATTGCACTTTCGAGGGAAAGAGTTTTTAGGGGGTTCCAGTTAATTGATTTTAAGGAGTAGGAGAAGGCTTCTGGGTTGAATTTTTTTTGGTATCTGAAAATTATGTAATTATGGGAAGCTTGTAAGAGAGAAGGAAGGCATGTAGCAAAGATGGGAAGGTGGTCACTTAATGAGTCAGGGAGAGTTCCGCTGTCAGGGTAGTAGTGGGGGTGAGAGACTAAGATCCAGTCTATAATGCTGCTAGTAGTGAAGTCTTTAGAGGGTCTAGTAGTGGAGTTGATGAGTTGTGAGAAATTGTAAAGGTTGATGTTAATGGAGGGGGTAAGGGATTGAGTGGAGGACCAATTGATGTTGGTATCTCCCATAATGATGGTTTCATTAGATATATTGGTTGAGAACCAGGAGAGGATATCTTCAAGAGTAGAGATATTGTCTTCTGGGGGAATGTAGAGTGAGGCTATACATATATTTTTGTGCTTATTTAATTGAAGTTGGGCTAGTATTAATTCTGCATTGTTAAATTTAGGAATAGTTTTATTGTAGGGAGTAATGCATAGAGAGGATGAGTAGAGTAGGGCTACTCCACCACCTTTTTCTTGGTTCTGTCTGCCCTAATAATGGAGTAGTTAGGTGGTACAATCTCAACATCCTTTATATGAGGTTTTAGCCAGGTTTCGGATATGGCTAGGACATCTGGTTTGTTGTGATGTAGCCAGGCTTGAAGGTTAGGAACTTTGTTAGCTAAACTTTGTGCGTTAAGGGATGTTAATTGAATGGATTTAATGGTAGAGGAGGAGGTGTTTGGGCCTGGGTTGGGGTGAACATCTCCAGATAATAGAAGATATATTAGAATTTGCTTAAGTAGTAGGGACTTTTGGGTATTCTTTCATAAGTAATATTAGTTGTTGGAGCAGTTTTTGGGAGGGTGTGGTTTGAAGTTTTTTAAGGCAAGATGAGTTTGTAGAGGAAGCATAGACTGTTTTTGATGGGATAAAGTGTAGAAGATATAGGAATGGAGTGAGGTATGTTGAGAGAGCAGGTTGTGTGGAAGAGTGGGGTGTGAGATAGGGTGTTAGGTTGGGTGAGGAAGTAGATGAGGGTTAGGTTCAAGGAGAGAATTAGTTGAGTGGAGATGAGTATATATTTTGGAGACATGTTTTATTTATTTATTTTTTTTTTTGAGAGTTCTAGATGAGGGATGTGTGGTGTGTAGAATGAGGATGATGTATGAGTTGTATTGGAGGGAAGTAATGATGGGGAGGAAAAAAGGAAGAGGAAGGGGTGATTAGTAGGAGAGGAAGTGGGTGTGGCTATGGGATGGGCTAAGGGTAGGGGAGCGGAGTGAGCCCGGAGGGCGAACGGAGCAGGGAAGAACAGAAAGAAGAACCAGCAGCAGAAAAAAGTATCAGCCACTGCAGCAGAGATAGCAAGGTAAGAAGGTATAGTAGATGTGTATATGGGTAAGGTAAAATGGATAACAGGAGAGCAAATGAAGGGTTTCAAGGTTTAGAAATGGTGTTCTGTTCAGGGATAGAATTACCAGGGTATAGGCAGTGATAATACTGGCTCTAAGAGCTACTTAGATAGCGTCAAAGGAGGGGGCCAGGTAAAATAAAGTAAATGCTGCCTTTTGGTTGGCAGGTGCTGCCACCTGGAGGTGAGATAGAAGAAAGACACCTAACCTTTACTGAGGGAGATATCAAGGATGTAGTTAATCAGAGGGGGGGAGTATTTCTAAATGGTCTGCGGTAGGCTGCTGAATCGCTTGCAAGGGAAGTTAATAAAAATACAAGAGTTATTGAGCAGGTATTTACAATGACTGTAGTTGGTGTAAGGCTACCTACATTCACAGTATTAACTTAGGACAGTCTTCACAGTAAGTCCTTAGTCCAAGATTGACTGCCTGCTCCAGGGAAATGTTAGAGGTAATAGCAGGAGGTAGTCTTTAGGCTTTTGATGTGGGAAGGGACTTTTGGAGGGAGCTTTCTGGTGGGGAATCTGTAGAGAGAGAGGAAAGATGATCTAGGATTAGGATCAAATGGAGGTTATAGTAGCAGGTGGATAGAGGAGGGAGTACAGGGAAGAGTATTCAGGAGAGGGGGAGAAGCATGCTAGATGAGTAGTAGGTGAAACAGGGCTTGAGGGATAAGGTGGAGAGGTAGTATATTAGAGATAGTAGGGAACAAGGATTAGAAGCAGGAGGGGAGGTTAAGTGAAAAAGGAAGAGTGTAAAGGGGGTAGGGAGCTCAAGAGGTAGACATGGAAGGAGGGAAAGTATAAAGGGAAAGCAGTGCAGGAGAGTAGTAGTAAAAGGCAGCAGTGGTAGATTAGGTTACAGTATAGGGTAAATACAACAGAACAAATACAAATAAACAGTATAGGGTAAATACAACAGCTTGCTCTACAGAGAACAGCTCTACAACATTAATACAGTTAATCAGAAAAACAGTTCTACAGTAGTATCCCCAATCAGTTCAACAACAGTAATGATGCAGTTACTCAGCAAAAGAAGTTCTACAATAGTACTCCAATCAGCTCTACTACAGTAATATTGCAGTTAATCAGCAAAGAACAGTTCTACAATAGTACCCCAATCAGCTCTACAATAGAAATAAATGCAGTTAATCAGCAAAAACAGTTCTACAGTAGTACCCCATTCAGCTCTGCAACAGTAATTATGCAGTTAATCAGGAAATACAGTTAAATAATAGTATCCCAATCAGGTTAAGATGATAATGCAATTTAGCTCTAGGTTTCACATCAGATACTGTGCTATGATAATAATTATGTTTGTATGATAAGTCCAAAAGTATGTGTGGAAAAATAGGGCGCAGCCTGTTTTTACATTGCCTTAGGGAAGTAGCCAGGCTCCAGGCAACGGAAGAGTCCGTGTCCCTAGTTGGGCTGCAGTACACTGTAAGGAGAGGTCCACGTGGAGGGTAATGTGGATGGTAGGGGAGGGCAAACTACACACACGCCTTCAAAAAAAAAATGTACGCTACTTATGTGGCGTTGCACCACCGTTTTGTTGATGGAGAAGCTTGTGCTTGCTTGTATGGTAGTGTAAGTGAGAAAAGGGGACGTGCATAGACCAGAGATTCGCCGATTGTGAGATGATGGAATCAAATGCACTTTGTATGCTTTTTGCGCTAGGATAGATTGTGGAAGGAGAAAATAAAAGATACTGCAAAATAAAAGATACTGCAATAATGAAAGACTGGCTGATCTTTATACTAGGCATACTCAATTACATTTTTAAAATGCCAATAAGTAGTCCAACATCCACATTATTCCCTGTTGTGCTGATTTAATGGAACACATGTTCTGGATCAGTCCTCTTCAGAAAATAAATAACATTGATTTGAACTTCTTCACCCAGGAGAAAAGGAACAGAAGTAACAAATACACAATACTGTATAATTATTGGTATTTTTATTTATGTTCCATATTGAGGTTAAGTGGTCTGGTTTGTTCCTTCTTTTCAGACAATCTGGGTTGGATATCACAAATGCTATGCATTCATTTACAACATAGAATAGATACAAAGTTTAGCATAATATTACAGTGATGTACAGTTATATACAACAGTGTATTTTATTGCTTTAAGCAAATGACATCACTGCACATACAAGCATGTTAATAACATTATTTTGAAAAGGTGTAAAGAAAATCTGTCTTAATCAGAAATAATTTTCAGTCTGCACTGAGATGAAGAGGTTTATTTGGTTTATCTCCTTTGTGTGCATGGGAACCCACTCAGTAATTGAAAGTGAAGGTACTCTAAGGTACTCTTCCTAGATGCACGTGTCATGGAGTTAATTTTCTGAATTGAAAAGATGATCCCCTGGATTTACTACTCTTCCATGCAGGACTACCTTAGTCCTTCACAAAAGTGGCAGTTTAGGAGCAGAATGGCAGCGAGCCATGCATATTAATGAAGGCGCACTGTCTGAGCTCCAAATCCTACACAGAGCGTGTAAGAGTGCAGGGGGCATGTCTGAGAGCAGAGCTTTCAGAATATACAGGCCCCCGCAATGAAGAACAACAGAAAGGCCAAAAGAATGAGCTAGACCACTCATAGGTGCCCACATACCCCCCAGCAACATCCCTCCACGTGTAGAACAGCAATAGTAAATACAAACAAAATAAACCTACCAATTTTTATTTTATGAAACTGATTAAAGCTAACCATAGGTGCACAGGTTTGCCCATCACTTAGCTATGATTAATGCAGCTTAAATGGCTGAAGAGGATAACAAGGAAGATATATGCAAATGAAGCTGTAGAGCAATAGTGTAGTGGGCAGTGCATTCGCCTTACGCGCAGGCATTCCCGGTTTGAGTTCCACTGCAGCACATTCCATTTTCCATGTCAAATCACGTTATGACCAATATTTTAGTTGCATAACCTACTAAATAACATATATTTTGGAACTGGAGTACTGCATGAAATGCAGAAGTGAGGTGTCAGTGTCATAATGTTTCAAAGTCCACAGATAATCACATGTGCCCCATACAGTATATGTACACAAGAATAATGGATACAAATGGAAGGTAAAATGTGTAATGAATAATAACTCCATACAGCTTCCAAATCCCCCTCCTTCCCAAGAACCATTAGACATTACTGTCTAAATCAGTGCAGTTGTAAGTGGGAGTAAGCACTAGTAAGCAAATTTAAGCACTAATAAGCAGTAGTAAGCATATGAAAGCACTAGTAAGCAAGTTTTTGCACAGGGGTAAGCAATGCACACACAGGTTAAGCAATATCAAAGCTAACTCTCTGTAAGCATCATTAACAGGAGGTTAGTAGTTCTTACCCTCGAGCAAACCCACGCAAACCCGCTTACAAGTGCTTAAAAGTGCCTTAATCACTCTGTATCCAACAGCCGCTGTTCTGCCCAGCAACAAAATGAACAGCCTTGCAGGTCTTGAACCCAGGACCTTATACATTATAGTTACAGTAGTTAACCATCAAGCCATCACAGCAGTACATAAGAATGAGGTATCACCAAACAAATCCTCACTATAGTAAAATCAAACTGAACATGTGAAAGGAATCAGTATACAGTGAAATTTTTTATAACCCACTACATAACATAAATATGTGAACTGGAGTACACCAGTAAGCCCAGATGTGAGGTGTAACTGTAATCGAGTGTTGAAGTCCACAATTAAACACAAGGACCCCATACAGTGTACATACACATGAATCATGGATATCAGACATACATATATATATATATATATATATATATATATATATATATATATATATATATATATATCTATAGAAGATGTAATGATTAATAAATCAATGCCAAAAAGCAAATATAATGCAAAGTCAAATTTAAGCTATGCTAAGCATTACACAGGCCAGCTTAGTTGGTGTAAGCAATGTGTAGGCCAGCTAACACAATGTGCCCTGTGGTATACCCCTTTAAACAATGCCACCCTTAGGTAAGCAGGTTTGTCCATAGCTTAGCCTTTTCAAAACTGCCAATCATGACAAAGTGCAGACATTCTGCCCTGCTTAAACCCAATAGGCAGAAATACATCTTATAACTGGTTGTAGCTTCCCCTCGCTGGCACCATGGCAGAAAGGGGAGAGGGAGTGCACTTCCAGGCGCAGTGCTGGGACATCCAGGAGTCCAGAGTCATGGCAGGGCACCTTGTCAAAGACCATGAGCAGAGATTGCTGCAGGGCCAGTACCAGTGTTCCCAATATAAGGCGGAAGCCTGGGACCAACTCACCCATGACCTCACCAGTACCATTGGCATACCCCAAACTGGTGAGCAGGTCAGGCATCACTATGCTGACCTAAAGCAGCATAAGGAGGACCTCTTGGAACAGTGGATCCAAGAGGCTAGGATGGCAGGGGCTGTCTCAGCTGTGTGTAAGTATCACTCCACTATGTGTGTAATAATTGCCAGCTCATGTATATTATGGATAGGTATGGCTAAATATTCCTGTTATGTCTTTCAAAGCGGCAAGTGAGCAAGCCGTGAACCAGGAAGCCCATGCCTGTCACATGGAGAGGTTGTGATGCGAGGCAGGTCAGTAATACTCTTGCATGTACTGTCATAGGAAATAAATCTAAAAGCAGTAGTAAGGTAATTTCCAGTATAAAACCTGTATTGTTTAAGGCAAGTACAACATACACAGGGGAATATAGCAGGAAGAGTCTTACATAGCTTGTATGTAAATAAAAGCATAATAGCTTGACAGTAAAGGTCTAACTGCTGAACTGCATGTGTATACTATGGTATCATATGGTAACGTAGATTTGCAATCACTTAATAGTACTGTTGCATTAAACACTGTTACCCACACTATGCAACATAAATAAAATGTGTAGGAATGTCCGTATATGACTGGTGTAATCCCCAGAGGTCATTTATTACAACTGAGAGACACATCAACAGAAAATAGTGAAAAGACAGACAACAAAATCCAAATAGCACATGCAACTGAGATGTGAACTGTTGTATTTTTAGCACACACTGCCATTGTTCAAATCCTGGGAGTGGTAGTAGCCTGCATACAGAATCATACCACACAACTGTAGAGATATGTCCAGAATGTCCAGTAAATTGGCCCATGTCTGCTGCCTGTCACCCTGTCTCCCTGAGAAATCTGTGGGATGATCCCAGACATATATGCAGCATACAGGAAATATAACTGATTGACACACATCTACAAGAACAAAGCTGGCACACTAGCAACTCCCCAAAATCTTATGAGAGTAATAAGCCATGTATGTCCCATTTACACCCCCATGTCAAGCTGTGACCAAATTGTGTACAGTAACAGAGTGAGATGTATGTGCATAATAGTAATGTGGAACCTGGTACTGTGTGTGACAACATTCAGGCAGTGCTAACAAACATTGCTCCCACAGGTCTGTCAGATATGAACAGTTGCCCAGAAATAAAAGAATGATACCCTGTACTGGTACTGTTTACTCTCTGGTATTGTATGGCATTGTGACCGATGCAGTTGCTCTGAATAATAGGGTATTACTCATCACTGTCATCCACACTGTCCTACAAAATATAACTGTCTAGGAAATCCTGTATAGGAGTGTTGTAATACAAGATCAGAATGTAAAACCACAGGAGAATTATAAGACAGAAAGCAGATAGGAGATATACAGCAATATATATATATATATATATATATATATATAGCACACACAACTGTGATGGACAGTGTTTTAGGTGTAGCAGACACAGCCATTGTCTGAATCCTGGGAGTGGACATAGGCTGCATACAGAATCATACCCCACAACTGTACAGATAAGACCAGAATGTCCAGTATATGGGCCCATATCTGCTGCCTGTCCCCGTGTCCCCCTGGGAAGTCAGTGGGATGATCCCAGATGTTTAGGCAGCAAACAGGGGATACAACTGATTGTCACACATCTATGAGAACAAACCTGTTATTCTAGCAACTCACAAAACTGTTATGAGAGTAATAAGCCAAGTATGTCCTATCTACACCCTCATGTTGTCAAGCTGTAACCACAGTGTGTACAGTAACAGAGTGAGATGTATGTGTATAATACTAATGTGTAATCTGGTACTTTGTGTGGCAACATTCAAGTAGCGCTAACAAACATTGCTTCCACAGGTACGTCAGATATGAACACTGTGCCAAGAAATAAAAAGCTTGATACCCTGTACTGGTACTGTTTACTCTGGTATTGTATGGAATTGTGAGTGTTGCAGTTGCTCTGAATAATAAGGTATCACTGATCACTGTCACCCACACTGTGCTACATAATATAACTGTGTGGGAAAGCCTGTATAAGAGTGTTGTAAGTCACTAAAGGTTGAAGAGGGCAATAGTCTAGATATGTTCCAGTTCACCTGCATGTGGTCAAGACATGGTAAGAGTCTGTGCTGAAAGAGATAGACAGGTATGTGCACAACATCAACCTGGAATCTGGGAGTATGTGTAGAAATAGTTAGTGTTAACAAACATTTCCTTCATAGGTATACCAGGTAAGAGGTTATAATGCAGGTAAAACCAGTTCATATATAAAGATGATGACAGCCATATCACTGTCCAAACTAGGGCAATAGGGTAGTGTAGTAATACTTGTAAGATATATATAGATATATATCTAGATATAAGATATATATGTGTGTGTGTGTGTATATACAGACATACATCTATAGATAAAAATGTGATCATAAAAACATATATGTCCACATGCACCATTAATGGGGTTGAGAGGCCCCAAACAACATATATCTTGTATGAATAGGTACCCCCCACCACAGCCAAACACGTCTGCCCTGCAAAACACTGCCAACTGTTTCAAATCCCATAACCAGGACCTGACACAACATGGGCATAAGATGTTAACAGTACTCCATCCCACCTGTATGATTTCAGGCTGGTATCAGTAACATATCATGCAGTACGTAATGGCTCCCGCAGGGAATGCACAATGTGGAAGCAATCAACATCCCTAGGACACATATATGCAGACACATATATGCCGATACATCTATATATATATATATATATATATATATATATATATATATATACATACACATATATATATGTGTATATATATATATATATATATATATATATATATATATATATATATATATATATATATATATATACATACATATACATACACACATATATATATATATATATATATATATATATATATATATATATATATATACATACATATATATAAATATAGATATATAGATATAGATATATACATATAGATATAGATATATATGTAACTACACACACACACACACAGATATGTATAGGAAGATACATATGTTTAAGGTGCACACAATATGGAACAGCCACTATGCCGACAGTTACCACCTTACCAACTGGACACTGTATGAGCCACCCATACAAATGACAATCGTTGCCTGCAACATATACCCACAGAGAGGTCAAAGGATATAACACCACACACAGGTTTGCATACATGGGAAAGCTTTATTTGTGTACTGTTACAGTTGTATATGCCATATTATATAGCTGTTTAGACATTGACATCCATATAAACAGAGTAATGCATCTGTGAAACAGGTATACTAATACAGTAATCTGGAAAGGTTTACATATGTTACTGTCCAGGCCGAGGCCTTCAGGTAGTACAATAGTAAGGACAGACTGGGCCACAGGATACCAAACAATCAACAGTAAGTAATGCAGCTGTATAGTCCAGCAGCCTCTATCTACACTCTGTACACAATCCCTAAGGGGATAAAGACCTCAGCTGACACAATGAGATATATCTGTTGCATAACAAGGCATAACTGACGCCATCACAATCACACTGAGAAACAGAACAGTCTGTATGGCAGGAGGCAGTAGGCCTGAATTTACCCAAGGTGGATTGTATGGTAATGTACATCCAGATACCTTAAGGCAGCTTACCCCTGATACCCCATCATGTGATAACAACCTAGGTTAGTTATGGTGCATCCCCCCCTAGACTCAATAATACAAGGCCATATATCACTGTTACATACACTGGCCTCTGGAGTGCATAAGGGCACACATGTATTGTATATAAAACATATCCTAAACACCCTTTATAAACTAGCCCTCATTGGAGATATCCATCCCAACCCTGGTCCTCCCAAAGCCAACCCAACCACAAACCCTAGTCCAAGCAACCTCCTCACAACTCAACTCCTAGCCAACAAAAAACAACAGACCTACTTATCATGTCCCAAAATATCAGAAGCATATGCAATAAAATCCAAGAACTACATGCCAGCATAAGCATATATTCCAGATATTTTCTTCCTAACTGAATCCTGGCTCAAACCTCACATCAAAAGTGAGGAAATACTTCCACCTGAATACAACATCCTTCGTATAGACAGATTATCCAAAAAAGGAGGTGGTGTAGCATTGATATTTAAACACCACATCAATATTCAACTCCTGAACACATCTGCCCCTCACCACAACAATGAAGAAATCCTTTATGCCAATCTCAAACTAAACCCAAACAAAACAATCAATATTATAGGATGCTGTTTTCTACCTGGCAAAATATTACACCCCTAGAAAATCCCTTGAACTAGGCTACTCTATCTCTACCCCAGGAAACCATCATTCTCTGCGACTTTAACATCAGCTGCCTATTTTGTAATAACAATCTCCCAACCATTCACCTTAATCACCAGGGGTTCACTCAACTCATCCAATTCCCTACCAGAATCAACAAAAACCCTAACAATCATAACTTACTTGACTGGATCTTAGTCAACAAAGCCCCTCACTCTTACCTAGCAGGCTGTTTACCTGACAGTCTTAGTGACCACTCCCCCATTTTCTTAATTCGGCACCACACGAACAGAGTCAAGCCCATTATCCACAGGAAAATATGGAACAAGTCCAACTTCAACCCCAACTCCTTCATCTCCTCCCTGCAAAAAATGAATTAGTTACCACTAAAATACCTCAGCCTAGATGAGGCTGTCAGCTTCTTCAACAGTATCTTCCTCTCCATCCTAAACACCCATGCTCCTGTAAGAAATGAAAAAGTCAGATCCAGGCATGCCTCGATGTTACAAAAGACCACCAGAACCCTAATGAAATCCAGAGATAAGGCCTGGGAGCACTGGTGACTAACAAAAAATAACTCAGATAGGCAATCATTCCTTGAACTGTGCAATAAAGCCAAAAAGCAAATAAAATTAGACAAATCACTCTACTATAAATCCACCCTAAACTCTACCAACCACAACCCTAAGCAATTCTGCTCCACTATTAACACTATCCTCCACCCAGGGCAGGTTGATACCCTCCAGCTGTCCATTCCCCCCTCCTCCAGCAGTATTGCTGAATCCTTCAACAAACACTTCACTGAAACTATAACATCTCTAAACAAACAGCATTTCCCTACAACAGCCCCCAACTCCTAACCCTAAACCCCCACTCCTCTTTTCTTCTTAACCTCAGTACCTACCTCCAACATAAAAAGACTATTGTCAAAACGTAAACACACCAAACTCGCAGCTGACAACCTTCCCTCTGAATACTTAAAATTGCAGCTGATACACTAGCTTACCCAATTTCAATTCTAATCAACCGTTCCATAACAGAAGGTTATGTTCCCTCGATATGAAAACAATCCCACATCATTCCCCTCCACAAAGCCACCCCCTCCACTGACCTGTCCAATTACCATCCCATTGCTATCCTCTCCCCTCTCTCCAAGATATTTGAAAAATGTATCAACACCCAGGTCTCCAACTACCTCCTAGCTAATAATCTCCTCTCCAAAACCCAACATGGTTTCTGGCCATATCACAGCACTACCTCTGCTCTGCTCTCCTTCACCAACACTATACTTCATCACAAAAACAATGGCCTCTTCTCTACTGCCATATTTCTAGAGCTCTCAAAGGCCTTTGACATAGTATCTCATGAGCTACTACTTTCTACTCTCCCCATCCTCTCCTTCTCACAATCAGCCTGCAACTGGTTTCACAGCTAACTACATGGACGCCAGCAATCAGTAATCTGGGATGATAGCCTATCACCTCACCTCCCAGTTACTATTGGAGTTCCCCAAGGGTCTATCCCTGGCCGTCTGCTATTCTCACTTTTCATTAACACTCTACATACTGCCACCACACAAGCATCTCTTATACAGTACGTCGATTACTTTACTCTCATCTGCTCTGCCCCCACTCTAACAGAACTACAACAAATCACACAGGGATCATTCTCTTCTGTTGAAAGCTGGCTACCCAATGCTCAGCTCTTGCTCAACCCAAGTAAGACAAAACTTCTCTGGTTCCAACCTTCCAAAGCCATCCAAACACACCCCACTTCAACATTCTCACCAAAGACAATACCACCATCTCTCCATCAGAACACACAAAATTACTCAGTGTGGAAATAGACAATAAACTTAGATTTGACACCCACATATCTCTCACAATAAAAAAGTTCACAAGATACTTGGTGCATTATATTGAAGCCGTCAACTCCTAACCAAGGTGGCTAGAATCTCCATAGCCAATTCCCAGCTAATCTCCACCCTACTCTATGCATCCCCCATACTTACCAACCTTAGACAGACAGACAGACCTATACAAGCTGGATGCTTGTTACAACAAAATTGCTAAATTTGCCACTGGAACCTCCTACCACAGCCATCATTGTATCTGCCTTAAAGAACTAAACTGTCTGGAGCTCCCACAACTCCTTCACTTTAATCAACTCACCCTCGTTCATAAACCTATTAACCAACCCCATAACACCCCTTCCCTTCAAACCCTTCTCCAACCCTATCACTCCACTAGGCCAGTAAGATCAAGCAACAGAAATCAACTCACTGTTATCAAACCCAAAAACTCAGCAGGAGAAGGCATATTTTCATGTACCATATCTAAACTTTAGAACAATCTTCCACCCTCTATAACTACTCTACCTTCCAGCAGCCTTTCAAGACTGTGCTCAAATTCCACTTAAATTTGCATTGGCTTTGTCCTTGTTCTAATCCAGACTAACACCCCCACCATTACCCCCCCACCTAGACTCTTAACCCAACTATACTGCCGCCACTACTAACCACAGTCAGAATTAGCTAGTTGTCTTTACATATTTTAAAATCTTGTCTGACAACTTTGTTACAAATATTATAAACAACAAGAAACTATCTTAACTTGCAACATTTACTGTATATAATGTTGATAATCAATATATTGTTATTGTATTAAAGCCAACAACCTGGAATGTTGTTTACTATTGCTGCAACTTTGTATCTCTATTTATCATGTACATGATGTAGAGCTTTTCTCCCCAGGCATCTGCTGAAAAAGGACCTGCGTCCAGCTGGAACTTCTTGGTAAACAAATGTAAATAAAATAAAATAAATAAATAAAAGTAAATTGTGTAGGTGAAGCCAACACATATATGGAGCCAACCCCACAGTATGTGTGGGGGACACAACAGCAGTGGACTGATGGCAGGAATGGCAGCATGACATACTCACAGCCCACTACATAACCCCTGACAGCATGTCATATGTGCAAAGCCTGGTATGTAGGTGGAGGACAGAGGCTGGAACACAGGCCCATATGTGTAAAACTGTTGTCATACACTAAGTAAGTCACTGGTGTTACAGAATAGTCTGCAACATATCCTTAGTCAGGAATATTAAGTTAGAAACAGAAATATATGTAGCCATGTACTGATAGCACTCAACACACACACTGCCAGCAATAAATCTGACACAAGACCTGTGTGGTGGACAGACAAAACATAATAGGCACACCTATGGCCATCAAGAGGATAGGTCCACAGTTGAGAGCTATGCAGACAGACTGCATTCCAATTTAAACTAGTATGTACACACAAACCCTGTAACACCAGTGCTATACAATGCATACAACAACACTACTCACACTATGTCTGTAGTTCTGGAACCTCCTACAAATATGTAGCTGGCCTGAGTGTGCAGGTTCTTTTGTAAGAGGTATTGCTACCTGCTGTATGTAACACTGATGCCCACATACAGGAAGGATGTCCATCATGCATAAAAGTTAAAGGGACCACTTCCACGTGATGTAAGGATTTATAGTAGTTGGTTGCCATGACAGTGGTAATTGGAAGTGCTACACAGCATGCTGCATGCAGGTAGCAAGTAGAGGACACTGGTGCAGAGGCCACCACCTGATCATGTGCATCACCTACAAATTCAATGCCGCAATCTATGCAGAGCAGCTCATTCCATTTACTGGAGAGAGAGAGAGAGAGAGAGAGAGAGAGAGAGAGAGAGAGAGAGAGAGAGAGAGAGAGTGCTTACAAGGTAAGAAAAATAAAAAATACGAAACACTCTAGAAGAGTATGCAGTCCCAGAACAGGTATGTGAAGTATATATGTATGTAACTGACCATAGTACTTGGTCCATAATAATGAGATAGATGATGTGGAATGCTTTATATATGCCTTCAGGTGTTGTTGTTGTAATGATGTTCAGCTGAACAACTGCTAGGGACAATAGAGTCCATCCCTGTGGGTAGTGGGACATACCTCTCAACTGTGCAGAGCAGCACTGACTGATAAGAAGTAAGCCATCATAGTGAGTGTTGTGCAATGGGAAGTATGTATACTATGTGGCCAATAGCTGGTGGTGGAAGTAATGTCATTATGATGGACACGTGGGATCCACAGCCCACCCCTTGCAGGATACTCAGGTTAATCTGTATTGTAGCATGCAGGAATGCCATAGGTGTGTAATATGGTTACCTGTAATCTGGCCCTTCATATACCTCTTAATGTCAGGCTGTGTTCATATGGGGAACCTGTCTGTGTTGTAGCAAGGCAGAACAGTGCAGCTGTGCAGGAAGGTGTTGTGAGATTGTGGACCTGATGTCTGAATGTACCCCACATATAGGTATACATATGTACACATATATAATATATAAAAATACATATATCTACATGTATGTCCACAAATATACAGATACCCATGTGTAGACATATATATGAGCACATATATACATCACATATATCTACACATATATAGATATATGCCTATATGCACGTCTACATATATACAAACACACACACAAACATATATGTATGTAAACATATATACATGTCCCCTACATTACTACCAAAGTGCTGCATGCTATGTGTGAGGAAACAGCACACATAGCAATACACACAGATACCTAGAGCTGTCAGTGTATGCAACATAGACGGGTATATCACATGTGAACCCCTTGCTGGGAACACATTGCCCTTGTCTGTGAAGTATGGAATGGGAATATGGAGAAGTATGGCAGGTATTGGTGTGGAGGTGGTCAGGGTTGGTAGATATAGAGGACAGTATACTCAAGGGCACATTATACTCAAATCAAGGGGTGGCGCGTTTACACAGAAAGAATCAGGCTTATATAATTAATTGCCCAGATAGCCTAGTATGAACCTATGAACCTATGAACAGCCTACAGGAGTGGTATTTGACACATGTGGTGGGTAAACCCCTGGATGGTGTGTGTGGTCTGTGATGTGGATGCCCCATGGGCCCCAATATGGAGGAAATGGGAACAAACCCCCCACCCTCTGCTACTCACAACAGCAGTCCACATCCTGAAGATGCCTGGCTTGGAGGCTGAGCAGGAGGAGCATGTTGGCCCTGTGAATGTCTACTGGGTGCCTCAGAGTGATGTAGCACATCTCACATGTGTCTGTGGAGCCTGTTATGAACCAGACCCTGGACCTGACCTCAGGGGACAGGAACATGTCTGTGTGTGCCCCCAGAGAGGGGAAAACATCCCCTGGGTTAGTTCCACCTGACGGTATTGCTGGACCAGTACATGCGGAGACCCCAGGGTGGGACACACATGTGATGTGGCTGGGTAACATGGGCAGATGAGTTTGGAGAGGTGGTTCTGCTGGCCAATAGTATATGCACATGCTATTGTGTCACTGCTATAGAACATATATAGGTAGTAATAGTCTACACAATCCCAGAACATGTCCAACAGTATGCATAGATAATCACAAAAGCACAGTATGTCAGATGTGCAGCACACACACAACAGGCATACCACAGGCATATATGGAACCATTGTGGCCCTGACAATGGCATGCAGATGAATAATCCATAACAGGCCAACAATGATAGTGTTCACACAGGCAACATGGCTACAAACACATTGCACAAAGCGTGGTACCATACAATATCCGCCCCACTGGTAGGTATGCTGTAGCCATACCTATTGAGTTGTGTGTATGGTTTCTTGGCACTTATATGGTGGGGGGTGGCAGTGATGTGTACTAAGAACTGTGGTAACCTTGCTGCATGACCTGCTCACACCTGTGTCCATCTTTATGTCTTTCAGACTCAATGTTTTATGCAAGGCTGCCAGCCTACTCAGCAGTGGAAAATGACATCCTGCTGGATGGACTAATTCATCACTATGCAGCCTTGTTTGGCCAGGCTGCCCATGATCAGCAGCAGCAGACTGCCCTGTGGAATGATCTAGTCCACAGGGTCAATGATGTCGGACTGCACAACTGCAGTTATGAGCAGGTCCAGCATCATTGTTCTGACCTGCTTTGCAATGCCTGTCGGTGTGCTGCTGCAGTCTGGGGGAAATCATCTCACCACAGGGGGGGCCATGCCATCCAGCCCCACTGACAAGTGTGGAGGAGCTCCTGGCCAGCCTCGTGTCACTTGCCCATCTGGACACCCACCAACCACCAGACACCTTTGTGGAAGTGGGTGCCACCCACAGACTGGCCAAAGAGCATGCAGGTAAGGCCACAGGGCACATCTGTAGACCACTGTTGCGTATACATTTGCATCGGTATACGTAGATCATGCATATCCGACATGCAATAGATATATTTTGTTGCTGCATAGTAGTGATAAACAGATATCCATATGTGGTAGTACTGTGGAAGTGTACTGTTGATGTATTGCAATACTGCACCCACCTTGTAGCACTGCCACAGTTGTGGCCACTGACTTTGCATCTCTCACCCTCTTATGTAGGTCCCTCCGGGATACCACCAAGGTAGCAGCCTGTAGCTGGTGAGTATGGTTTATGTAGATGCTTGCCAATACACCGAGCATGTAATGGTGATGGTATATGCCATGCACACATCCAACAAACCTACCCAGAATGCATGCTGTACATGTGCACGTATTGTTGCTATGAAATGCACGCCATCACAGGGGTGGCCATGATGGGGTATTGGAAAGGTATGTCAGACACCTTTATGATAACTAACATCCTGTCATTGCAGAATGTGTCCACAGGGAGTAACATAATGGTGAGAGACATGGACTACAGTAGGGACATGTTTGGAACAACATCCATATACAGTGCAACACCAGTGTATATACCTGTAGGACAATGTCAACTGCTGCAGAGATGCACTATGGCATAACGCATTACAGTGGTCCACATTATCAGCTGGGACTAGGCTGTAACATGTGGTGTTCATTGTATGGGACACTGCAAAGTGACACACATGTGTAGGGCTTACTTGTCATGCATCTGCAAAAAGGCTGAAGGAGGGGGGAGGGTTGGCAGAATGACACACCAGTGCACTGCAGCAGGGATCCTAAGGATGCTAAGAATGGCTGTATCTGCACATAGTCAGGTTCAGGACCTATGGCAGCTGTAACCCTACCCCCACAGCAATAGTGATGGCAGTGTGTGAACACCAAGGGATGTGCACATGAGTAGATCTTGCAATCATGCAGAATAGGGGCACATGTGTAGGGCAGACTGAACATACACTGGCAAATGCAGATGGCCCATGCTGGTATACCCCTGCCAAGAGTAGTGACTGCTGTAGTACACATAACAAGAGGGGCGACAAACCGTTATGATAAGGGTGTGCTCACTTATGCCCACATGGTATGTATGCATCGCGGTCAGCATCTGCACACCTAACACATTCCATAGACAATGCATGTGAATGTACAGGGCATATGTCACATCTCGGGCTCATGTACTGCTACGATATGCGGTGATGTGGCCCCATGGCAGATAAAGGATGGGTGCGTCATATCAATAAGGGTGTGTACACCCTCATAGCCATGGTATGCTATGATGGTTGTCAGTGTAAGAGTACCGGATTGGTCATACACGGTCCACTGATGTTGAGAGCTGTGCATCACACATCAGGCATTCACAAATTACATCTGTTCACATATCATACCAGGTATGTGTTGCTGGAAAACATAGGAGCTGTGAGCATTAAAGCTGACATAACATGACAAAGTAGTACACGTTCAGCAGTGAGCTGTACACCTGTGAAGTGTGGTGCACAGTACATAGCAGGGTGCAGAACAGGTGCACAGAAATACCGTGTTCATGGGTGCAGTGGTATCCAGGAGAAGGGGCTTCACATAGTGACACAGCACATGTATCACACACATGTATACTGTTGCTAGCATGGCTTGACTATAGCTGCACTGCATGCTGTTGGGTACCATATGTTATGCATGTTGACAGAGGGTTAAGAGGAGGAATGTATGTACTATCATTTTGCAACCTCACCTGTGTGTGTGTGTGTGTGTGTGTGTGTGTGTGTGTGTGTGTGTGTGTGTGTGTGTGTGTGTGTGTGTGTGTGCGTACTTGTGGGTAGTTTGTCTGTAGGGACACTCTGGTGAAGTGGAGGGAGGTTGATGCATCTAGGATGCTTGTGTGCATGTGTGTGTGTTTGTGTGGCTGGCCATGTTTGCACATGTGTAATTGTGGGGTGTTCATACAGCAGTACCTCACTCTGGGATCATGCAGTACATGTACATGGACTGCCACATTACACACCAGGAATACTTGTCATGTGTGTAATCACAGGACAGCTAATAGTATAATATGGTCAGTAGCATGGAACAGGCATCGAGAGGAAAGGTAGACCCCAGGTACACCCTTAATACCGCATTCAGCAGAGGGGTCACCTACAACCCACGTATGCAGCACTACAGATGCACTGGGGAAGTACTAGTCAACACTAGAGAATGTATCCAAATATTACAGTTGTCACGTGATAGGTTGAATGAGCAGCATATCTGGCATGTACTGAGCATTACATACACATGACACACCAGTGCATGATATTATGGATAGAACATAGTAGTAGGGCCATGCTCATGATGTCCGGACATACACAGGGTGAAAACTGAATGACAGCAGTGAGGCCATCTAAAACCACTAAACACAGGTCAGGCAGGTAATGTAGTAACAGGTCTTGTGTTGTGACCGTGTGTGTAGGCATTTAGAGAACTGATATGTTAATGAGTGGTATCAATGTGTGTATGTTAACAAGTGTGATGCAGGATGGGGTACCACATGGACATATACATGGGACTGTCTGTAAAGTCATGGACAGGTAGGTATTATGGAGGGGTGTGTTTGTGTGTGTGTGTGTGTGTGTGTGTGTGTGTGTGTGTGTGTGTCTACTGTTAGGCAATGCTGTACAGGTTTTAAAGTGCATTTATTGTTTCCCCCACAGGTGGCAAGGTGGATCAGTGTCTCTCCTGCACACAATCTGATGTTGGTGTCCATACAGACACCATACAGACACCAAAAATGATGACAGTACTGTTGAGGCACAGGTGGGGTTGTCAGGGCCGACACTGCACCATCATGTGCCATCCCCATTTTAGCCACCCCAACCCTGCACACAGTTTCAGTGCCTATATATACCCCATCACTAGTGGCCATAGCGGAGGGACAGCTGGCATTTGGTGGCAGTGCACAGAAAAATGTGGTAACCATGCCTAGTGTGAATGGTTGCAGCAGGCATAGCCAGATGTCTGGCAGGGCACCACCTAGGCAGATGTTCCAGGATGCTAGTGGTAGGGTAGCTGGACATCATGCCCCTGGCAGAGGTGACATAGCTGGTACCAGCAGGTGCATGTTTCAGGGTGTCATAGCGGCACAGGCATGTATGGAACATTACACCAGACAGGGCCTGAGGCTGCAGAGGGCTGCTCTCACATCTGTAAGCAACAACATCTGTGAACTGTCTGGTGCCATCCATTCTTATACCAAGCTCAAGGAGAGATGGCATGGTGAGATGATGGCCCTCATCAGCAATGGTGTATCCATGCTTGAACATGTGGTGGTGGTGCAGCGACGGCCATATAAATGTAGGCCAGCAACACCAACAGCTGGCAGTCAACATGGATGTGCTAGGACACCAAGGGGCTCCTGTAGTGGCAGTACCAGCCCCAGCAGTTTGGGGGGATGCTGTCCACACCACACCACAGCAGGCCATGTGCACATGGCCCTGGCCAGTCCCAGGAGGGACCTGTTACCAGTGGTCATTTGTCATCAGCAGGTGAGAGTAGCACATCAAGGCCTGTACCTGGACATGCTCATGGAACCCCTGGCAGGTACAGTCCACGTGTCCATGGCCAGAGGAAGTGAACTGCACATCCTGCCAGTTATGGTCTGCAGCTGTCCATAACCACCTATGTAGGGCAGCCACATGGCAGAACTGTGTGCATGCATACCCACACACTATACAAACAAACCTAGGGCAACTCCATACCTACACACACCACAGCACCATGCCCAGCTCACTGCAGTCCACCCCTCACCCACACACGGTGTCAAAGGTACAGCCCACCCTCAGTCTCTGGTAAGCCAACATCACACCCTGTGCATATGATGAGACCTGTGCCACATCCCTGTCATTCATACCATCAATGCAGGGACATGCTAATATGGTTTTGATGTACATGGTGACTGCACTACAGTGTGTCACAGTACTGCAGTGTAACATGTTATAAGGAGTAAAGTGTAATGCATATATGGCAGGTAGTGTAGCCATCCAGCAATGATGCATTGTAGCTGTTAGTAACACTGGTTGATTGTGGTCTCTATAATGTTATCCATTTGTGTTGTAGGTGTACATGTGTCAGCACAAGGATGCCCTGTGCATATGATGATACCTGTGCCACATCCCTGTCATCCATACTATCAAAACAGGGACAGGCTAATATGGTTCTGATGCACATGGTGATTGTACTACAGTGTAACACAGTACTGCAGTGTAACATGTTGTAAGGAGTGTGGTGTAATGCATATATGTCAGGTAGTGTAGCTGTCCAGCAATGATACATTATAGCTGTTAGTAACACTGATTGACTGCGGTCCCTATAATGTTATCCATTTGTGTTGTAGCTGTACATGTGTCAGCACAAGGATGGGCTGTGGTCATATTCCACAACAGGGTATGACACTCTGGTGACACTATGGCTGTGACATAGCTGGGGTACAGTTGAACACATGTCACTAAAATGGTTATTGCCTGTGCCACATGGACAGGTGACCTGCTGGGGCATGTATACCCTGCAACCTGATGTAGACCCATCCACATACTTGCACACTGTTACTTGGTAACACTGGGACTAGACCCCAACCTAGCTAAATAGTTATACTGAAGTGTGTGGTTTACATTGCACACACCACACAGTGTTTAGGGTGAGATGTGTCCCAGGTTACATGTTACATGCAGAACATCCCCAGACATGTACAGTATGCTAATGGGGGATGTAATGGATGTATATGGACAATACATAGTGTGACATACCTTCATATACACATTAACAGACACATAACAGGCAGACACACATCCGAGAGACCAAGGCCTATCGCTGCTAATTAACATGACAATGTGTCCAATGTGGTACAGGTAGGCTGCACAAAGCACATGCATAACTGGCCTGGATTGTGGTATCATTTACATGTATGGTTGCCGGTGACAGTAGTAACCATAACGTGATACATGGAACATTTACCTGGTGTACCTTGGTGTAATGACAGTGTACACAGCACCCACATCCCCCAGTAGATATTGTACTCCCTGAAACCCATGATGACACTCTGCCATACCCATCTTCACACATTGGCTGTGACTATGATACAACCCATAGTATACCCCAACAGTGGTACTACAGGGATATGCATCTAATACACATGCCTCAGGTGTAACAGGGTGTTGCATTGTCATGCCTCACCTATGGGCAGCAACAACACTATCTGTACTACTGTGTGGCAAAGGGTATTGTAATAGGAGTATGTGGCCTCGGAATGCTACACCCTACAGATATACAGACATGCACACATGCACACACATGCCAGAACACAATGGGTTACCCATGCCTATCAACCAATTTGTACAACACTGTTGTGCTAGTACTGCAAGGCTCATGTAGCCGGTATGGGAAGGAGCTTAACAGGATACATGTAATGTCCCATACAGCAGCAGCAGCCACAACTGACTATGGCAATGGGGGTCGCATTGGTTGTGAAGGCCCTCATGGAATTTCCAAGTACAGGTGTGCTAACACACAGACACTGCTATACTCAGTCATGCATGTGTACATATGTGTCAGTACAGGGGTGCATCGCTGCAGATGATCATAGTTGTGTACCTAGCTATTGTCCAAGGAGAGGTGAGTTGTGTAGGGGTTGTGTGTACTTTGGTATCCTGCCACCTGCTAGGTGGGAGCAGGCAATCTATCAACAGACACTACTGTGGTGACCCACAGGGTGAGAATGACATGCATCAGCCAATCCTCCAGGTACCTCCTGCACATGGGCAGTGAGATGATCAAGTTGACATGTATGCAACATGCATTTACAACACATGGTTAGTGTCTGTGATGGAGACCTGTACCCAAGCATGTTCTGATGACTGTGGTGGTGTAGTGGAGGTACTCGTGGCATGTGGTGCATACAGGGTGACATCTCCTATATGTGCCAGTTCTTACACAGCTGGCCAGACATGTTAGCAACAATCAAGATTAGGTTGCCTGTACATATCCCGGCTGGATACCTGCCATCTGCACATCTGTACAGGGACTGACAGTCATCCACTTGGCAAGTAGCTATGCAGCAGGATGGATGTGTTGACAGATAGACATTTGACAACAATATGTATGCCTTAACTATATGTCAGAAGCCCTCACAAACATGTGCTGCACATACAGTAGTCTACAGTTACATTCTACATGTCAGATCATTACCCAGTAAGAGGTATATACTGCAACACAACTTACACACCAGGGATACAACAGGGAGGCCTCAGAGTCCAGCTATGCCTGCAGGTGTGCCTGTTGTCAGTACTAAATTTAGCACTCTGCTCTTGCCTGGTAACACTGTCAATCATAGTACTGCCATGATACACTACATGCAAGTATGAGAGCACATACCCTGGGCTACTACCCCTGTATGTAACACATTAACATGGATAACAGTGCTGTACAGGCCTCATATACATCTGTGTCCCACACATGACACTCACACCCCTTGCTACTGTAATGACAGCACATAGGCGCATGTGTTGTACATGGCATTACATACATTTATTACAGATGTCATTAGCCTGTTATGTTATCAGACTCGGTGATGTGCACTGGTTATTAGGGCTAAGCCATACTTAGCAGGTATAAACATTACTGAAATATAACAGTTAAGCCTGGCAACAAAACAAACTCTTGCAGGACTTGAACCCAAGACTCTGTACACTAAAGACACAACACAACCACTACGCCATGACCACTGTGAAAACAGCTGTTGATTTACCAATATAGCTGTCAATACACATATTGAGTAGTATTGAATAATTGTCTTTACTTCCACAATTGTGTAGTACTTGTTATTAATATGACTGTTGCATCACATATGTTGTTTTATCATAATGTACACATTGTAGATACATACAGTGAGATACATCTGGGAGGGTATACACAGCCGTGCAGTTTACACATGACAGGAATATGGATACATACATATTATAGATCGATATTTGTCTAGATGTACACACACATGTATACTCATACATATATCTGTATACACATCTGTATAGTGCAACATATATATGGCCATGTGTACATCTCTTCGTATGTACATATATATATATATCAATATATATATATATATATATATATATATATATACATACCATCTATGTATGTTGATATGTATATGTGTATATATCTATATAGATATATGGTTAATTTTATATATATATATATATATATATATATATATATATATATGTTCACCATTTGTTCTGAACACGGAGTGGAGCCCTACCTCTGCTCCAATAGTCCCAACCTTAGTGCAAGGGGATGTCAGGTATGTATTGCAGGTATATTTGTAGACTATTGCTACTGTAATAGGGATTGTCTTCACAGACATTGTGTGTGCGGGAGGTCACATCTGCTTTTAACATGTGCACCATTGGCTACTGACAGACATCCTAAGGACATCATAGTACAGTACCACTGCTGGGACAGTAATGCTTCTATGGACTACAGCTGAAATATGGCCAATATATTTGGGCAGTCAACACACTCTGGTCAGTCCAGAGGTGTACACAGAACCCCTTAGTGCAAGACATGTGGACCAAGCCTGACAATGTGAATGTTAACAGCCGTGTAGATGGGTATATCATGTAAATACTGGTATACATTTGCCCCCATAGGTTATGCATTCACACACCCTGACACATAATAACTGCTGGTACAGAGGTGCCATGGCCACATATTACCCACTAGTTAGTGACATACATCTGTACAGCATCCTACTTTGTCTGACATACATGACTGTTATGGTGGCCCTGCAACAGCACATCTGGCAAGTATCTGGACATGACATCTCCCTGGGTAAGTACACTAGCTGCTAGGCATGTAACAAAGCACTGTGCAGGCTACAGATAGACTGACTCAACACATTCTCATAGTAGGACTATGGGGAGGGCAGTGTGTGTGCATGCACCATAACCCATTCATCTAGAGGTTGACACACCACATGCGGGCACACACAGAGTTATATTCCACAGGTATGTGTATACAGCTGCTAGATGACTACTTCCTTGCACAGTCATGTTGCACAGCTAGCACTTGCACCACATAGTCTGTAATGCTGATGGATACTGGTGGCTAATGTCTACAGTGAGTGACATTTACACCTCATATGGTTGTAGCCATTTGGATGTGTGCTGGGTAGGACAGACCTCGTAATGGATGGCTCATTGTTACAGTCACTCTCTTTCACACATCTATGTACATCTACTTTTGGCTTATTATAGTGTGTTGTCTTTGGATATGTGTCTGTATCGACTGTGTGTGCAAAGCATGACTGGTCCATACTGAGGAGTGTATGCACTAACATCTGCAACTGCCAGATATGTATGGTCCATTGTTGTTTGCAGACATGGGCTTCATTTGTTGTGTGTGAGCATGCCCAGTATGACCTTTCAGTATGTTTTTGTCTGACATTGCCATCATTTCTTTAAGTGTGTGAGCATGCCCAGTATGCCCTTCTATATTAAATGTGTGGCTCGATTCCAAGTAGTTTGTACTCCAGTACAGACCTTTGTGTTGTACACCTACAACTGTTTCTGCAGTTTATCCTTCGATCATTTGGCAATATGGGGACGAACTGTGCAGGGTATAGTGTGTACTGTAGGTGATTGTGTCTGTGCTGCTTCAGCTGCATGGTACTGCTGTTATCAGAGATATTCAGACATGTGTACTGTTATACATTGTGATCTTTTCTGTCCTCATGTACTGTCAGGTGGAAATTCTTGCTCACAGTGATGTCTTGGGGGACAAGGGTGACTGCAGCTGTGTCTGGTATTGTGGGCAGACACCTACATATTCATGGTACGTTATGCCATTCTGGAGGGGGAGCTGCAGACACTTGCTGCTGGGTCTGTGTATCTGGATCAACACCTTGGTACAGTGCTAGCAGAGGATCCCATACTTGTACATCCATCGACATGACAGTACGGCCTTATCTTGCTGTGGCAATACCTCACAGCTGTACAGATTCACACTGGTTACCCAGAGGCAGCAGACATGAGTCAGGACATTACCCCTATTGTGGTTTATGGCCAGGTATGTAGCCACCCATTTATGTGTTTGCAGCCAGGGATAGTGTGATACACAGCTTCGTGTCGGACCTTGCACATTCCATGCTGGTCATGCTCCCACAACCCCATTATTCTATCCACTTCCATACATTATGCATACATTCCCTGATACTTTCCCTAAGGTTATCACCCCATCACAGCTGTGTGTTGGTGTTGGTCCACAGTTCATGCAGTGGGACATGGTGGACATGTTACTGTGGTTTGTCCACATGGCCTTGCATATGGCTTATGTGGAGTGCGTTATGTTTCTATTTGGGTGTCCATGACATAACATGCATTGGTAGTACATGTGGGACACAGCCTTTGACAGAGGCCTGTGGGCCATTAGGTGTTGCTGCGAGCCAGATGTGGCAGGTCGTTGCATTATGTCAGTCCTACAATCTCAGACTGCCATACAGTATATTCCCCTGGGGTGATAGGGTAGGTTTGATAGGTGTTCATGCCAATACCTTCTATCAGTCTAGATCAGGTGGTGTGGATGCTGGCAGGGTGCTACATATGGCAAGGGACACACCTGCATGGGACACCTGCACTGCATGCTGCATTTTTCCGCTATTGAAATATACAGGTGGGGTCATATTGTGCCCATTCCCCACAGCAGGGATATGACAAGAGAGGTACCTGTGGGTGGTGTTTGCATGTGCTGGGTGCATGTGTGCTATGGATAGTACTTGCATCTGACACACAGATATGCATGGGGTATTCCAGTTATGCTGGCATATGCAGGTACATCAGCTGTTTCCCAATACATCAGTTCTACCTGCTTTATCATCTGCAAGTGTTCGGGCAGACAACACCGGTATCCCCTAATACAGGACTAGATAATGTGATGCATACCTGTATGTACAATTCCAAGGGTGTCTCCATTTCACAGTGACACAATATATAATATATGTCTGGGGTATTTTCCCCTGTGTAGTGCTTGTATATCTAGCCCAACAGCCATGCAATGTCAGTCTTTCAGATGGCGACACATATTGCCACCATGCATTTACAATGTCTTACTGCTAGCATGTGTTATACTGGTGGGAATTGTCTTTGGCACTGCAGTTGTGAGGGCTTGTCCCTGTCATCAGCAGTACTGGGCAATGGCCACCAGGTCTTACCTCAACAAGCATACATATTGACCACTCTCACACAATATGAAACACACATCAACCTAACACACACATACCTGCATATTGTGCAAATGCTACAACCTACTATGCTACCTTGGCCACCTCTGGGCATCTGTGCTCCACTGGTATTATACCTACACATACATGTTACTACATTTCTGCATAGGTTTGTGGGAGGGCACACCTGTCTGTTTCTACATTTCAACATAGGATTGGTGTGGGCACACCTGACTGTTACTACATTTCTACACAGGATTGGGGGAGCACACCTGGCTGTTACTACATTTCTACCCAGGATTGGGGGGGCACACCTGACTGTTTCTACATTTCTACACTGGATTGGGGGGCACACCTGACTGTTACTACATTTCTACACAGGATTGGGGCAGGGCACATGACTGTTTCTACATTTATACATAGGATGGGGAGGGGCACACCAGACACTTGTACACATTTGCTATGACTGTACTGGTATGTCAGGTACTCCATTTCATTCTGTACTCTAACCTATCATGTTGACTAGAGACATATTAGTGTACTACAGGTCTTAAGTTTGACTGATCTACATATTAGTTTCTGACTTCCTACCCTTCAGAACTAACATCCCACTGCCTGACCTGCTGTAGTCTGTCTGTTTAGGCTCTTGGGGAGCTTACCCATCGGCATCATTCAGAGGCCATAGCACAGCTTTTGTTTGTGTTTGTCTACACTGTCCTGCTGGCTGAGACTGTTGTTGGGTATGTGAATCTCCCTGACTGGCATGTTTGAGTCATATGGACCCACATGTGGCCCAGCACATTTCCTGCAGTGGGATCTGTCATCCTGTGTAGTACTGGCTACTATGGTGACACCAGTATTTGTTACAGTTCTCATGGTGTCACTATAGGTGTCTACTATCTGCTGGCATGCCATTCAGCCACCCAATTCCTTGCATGCTCACATCCATACCATAGATACAGGTAACAGCACATTCTGCTCCATTCAGCAATTGGTAGGTTGAGCGACATACCTTGTGGATGTGCCAGTATTGAGGGTGGTGCTGCAGGGCTGCCTATGTCGGATGCACATAGTACACTCTCTACACATGGTTGAGCACAGGTAGTGTCATGTCTGGCATCCATTTTACTGTATGTGCGTGTCATAGAGAGGTGTCGTTCCTTGGGTCCCTCCTGTTTCAGTGTATGTGCTATGTGTTGCCTCTTTGCCAAGGCCAGGGCATACTGAGCATGCCTCGTTCTGCCTACTGGGACAGGCATAGGTTGTTCCTCCTCCGAGTCACTCTGTGTCTGTGCAGGCCTTGGCAATGGTGGGGGGGGGGGTTGTGTGGCCCTGCCCTGTGCTGTTCCTGCTGCAGCTGTTTCTGCAGGATCTTATTGTGTAGCATGGCACATACGATGACAAATTGGGTACCTGTAGTTGGTGAGTACTGCAAGGCTCCACTGGATGTGTCCAGGCACCGGAACCGTGACTTGAGCATCCCAAACACATGTTCTATTATAATTCTGGTCTGTGCATGTGCCTCATTATGGAGTTCTTGTTCAGGTGTGCATGCATTTCTGATTGGTGTCATCAGCCACGGCACCAGTGTGTAACCAGCATCCCCCACTAGGTGACCATAAGGGATGTCTCATTGGCAAATCTCTGGTACAGCTGTGTCAGATGCCAGATGTGGGAATCGTGATAGCTTCCAGGGCAGCCAGCACACACATTCATTATTATGCCCTGGGCATCGCACATGACCTGGCAGTTGATAGAGTGGAAGCCTTGCGGTTGATGTAGACCCTACCCTGCTCAACGGGTGGTGCTTTGATGCGTAAGTGCGTGCAGTCTATAGCACCCACTACCTCAGGGTATTATGTTATCTGGTGGAACAGTTGCATATTGCTGGCCAACGCCTCACGGGTGTTGGGGAAATATACGTGCTTACCAGCATGTGCTGACATGGCATCGAAGAACTGGTGGAGAACCCTGGATGCTGATGCCTGTGAGATCCCCATCATATCTCCAATTGGCCTTTGGAAGGAACCTGTAGCTAGTATTCTTAGGCCTACACATACCTTGGTATCCACTGGGATGGGCTCCCCTTTGTTAGTTCTGTGTGTCAGGTGTGGCTGGCACAGCTCAATAATTTGATGTAAGAGATCCCTGTATACCCTATAGCGCTCCACTATCTCCAGCTCATGTAGACCCTGGTAGGTTACCCTGGCTCTGTACACTCTTTTCCGTCTCCTCACTGTGAGTTGGTCGACAACATTCACATCCTCACCACCCTCAGCCTCTTCCACATGTTGTTGTATGATAGCTATTGCAGCACCTATCATTTTGTTGTTTTGTTTGTTAAAACTTACCCGCTTGTATACACCAGTGGTATAGAGTATGGGAAAAACCAGAGGGAAAAGTGTTTGCATAGTTTATAGTAGTGTTCTGGGCTGGGCTGGTCTGCTGCCTGTGTAATTGGCTGATTCTGTTACATTTCACCTGCCAGTTATGCTAGTTCTCCTAGATTACCTTTCTACTGCAGTTTTCCCTTCCCATTGCCTTCCTCTTTAAGCCCAGGGGTGCAACACACAAACACAGTGCTCAAATATGGACAGAGATGCTATTTCCTGCTTTACTTTTCTTTCCTTTAAAACCCAGTGCGGGGCATGCACACTCACTTAGGCAATGTAAAGAATGCTAGGCAGCCTCAAACATACCCCCTTGCTTAGCTGTGCTAAGCTAGGAGCAAACCCAGGCCACAGGGTTCCAATCAGCTTACAGTATGCCTGACACACACCCCTATGATGTCAGCTAACTCCTAGGCTTGCACCAAGCTATTCCTGCTCTTACACTGTTGGGAGCTGCCTAGCATGCAGGGGAAATCTGGGATTCACTATCATTCCCCTCATTTGCATAAGATTGCCTGCTAATGCATAGTTACATGTCTCACATTGACCCTCCCCCCTTAGCAACCACTATTCATGGACAATTAAAATGAAGAAAATGTAGATGTATTGCTGAAGGCTCCGAGCATAAATGTAGAAATGTAGTAGGAAAAAATCCTCGGTTCCACCACAGCTGTAAAAATGTTAAAAACAGATTTTAATCTTCAGTAAAAACAACAAAAACAGGAGCACAGTAAAATTCCTGGGTAAGCACTTTCGGCTTACTAGCCTTCATCAGATCATGTGTCTTGGCTGTGCTCACCCTAGATTTAAAGACAGAATAAACCAATCAATGTTCCAGACACATAGTCATAACCTGTGGAAACACATTAGTTTGCATACAGCATATCTCCTGTATCTTGCTGTGAGCCAATCATTATTGTATCTCAAAGTATCAAATGTCTGATATCCTAGTGGCAAAGCTAGCCAATAGCAACAAGGTTAATGATTTGCATACAGCATAAATCCTGCTTCTTGCTACATCCAATCATATTTATGCCTTCACATATCCAATCTACAATTTTCTTGTCCTGTAGCTATCCAATAGCATTGAAGGGACTAAGTTCCTTTAGTTGCCAGAGCATATTGTCACTCAATTCATTCAGCAATATGCAGTACTTCACAAAAGCAAGTAGCACATATATTACAGTTTTATAATTGCAATAGCACTAGTATTTTTGCATATAAATTCCTGTTATGTGCATAATTCACAGTATAACAAATTAATACATATGCCCATGTGGTCTTCAGAGTGACATACTTTATGCCTCCTAAAATATTCTTAGCTATTTGCTCCTTGTTCTACAAAAATACTGCCTGGTCACAAATTTAGCATAATATAATGTACCACAAAGAGTGTTTTCACTGCTGCAGCTTTCCTTATTTTTATAGGTCTCTGCCTTAAATAATTAGACTGCAAATGATGTAAATATATTCGCAGAACAACATGGCAAAGCATAAAATATTTCGTAGCTCTTATATTCTATTACCATAATAATAAGCTTGCACCACAAAGGGTATTGTAAATAATTACTGCGGCAACTTTCCTTGTTTTTACCAGTCTCTGCCTCAAATAATTAAACTGCAAGTGATGTAAATAAATTCGCCGAACAACTTGGCAGAGCATAAAATAAATTGCAGCTCTTGTATTCCATTGCCAATTATCCATTTGTCCATTAATGTTCCTTTCTAGAAGCTACACTCATTTTTCTTGCTTTCAGCATAGGTTTCAATGGGGCAACACTATTGAGACCTGGTGGATGGTTGGCTCTCAAATTAGTTATCCAGCTGGATTCATGTAATTCAGTTCTGTTTTTAATATCCCCTTCCAATAAACTCATGGAAATTGCTTCCACTGCTCTAAATTTAAAGAAGTGGGTGGGATTACTGGCAACATGCGTTGCAAGAGCATTAGTGAGATCCAATTTCTTAATATCTCTAAGGTGACGCAGGATCCGATTTTTAAAAAGCTGATCTGTTTTGCCTATGTAAAAAGCAGTACAATGTGTACAGCAAGCAAGATAGATTAGATGTTGTGTATTGCAGTTTACATATGTATTAATGGTGTAGATATGGTTCGTGCCCGGATGTATAAAAGTATTGTCACTATCTAAGTGATTACATGCTTTACATCTGTGGCACCTATAGTTACCCTTTCTATTTAACTTTTCTTGTTCAGCAGTGCCATCTTTGTTACAGAGTAGTCTTTTTAGATTCTTTTTATCCTTGAAGGTGAATCGAGGTGACTCATCAACAATATTATAAGTTTTATATAAGTTTTTCATCAGCAGTGAATATGGGCCAAAATCTTCTAATAATGCCACATACTCTCTTGTTATCCAGACTGTAAGTTAAATTGCAGGTAAGCTGATTTCTTCAAATCCTTGGTTTTGCATTCTTAATATGTAAACCTGGTCCTTGGTTAGAGAAATATGGTTGGCCTCTTTTATTCTGGATGTCATCTTGTTCATTCACCTTTAATAGGTCTTTTTGCACCATAACCCCTTGCTTCTGGGTTGGATTGTAAATTCAGGAATTCTGAATCAAACTCTTGGTCATTAGTACAGAGCCTAGTGATCCTTATTGCTTGGTTCTCGAAAATATTATTAAAGACATGGCCAGGATGCATGCTTGACTGATGTAAGTAATGGTTTTTCCAAGTTAATTTTCTACATATACTGGTAATCAGCATGAATACTGATCTTCACATCTTAGAAATCAATAGTCTCTCTCGAAGATTTAACTTTGAACTCCAAAAATCCCGTACTACGATTGAGATAGTCAGTAAATTCATGCAGTTGGCTTTCATTGCCCTCCCATAAGATAAAGATATCATCCACAAAATGGCCATAATACTTCATGGCCATGTTGTCTTCTGCCTGCCATTGAGTATAATGGTAGAATAGTGATTTTGGTTAGAATGCTTATTTTAGGTTTTTACTGTTATTTTTCCCCGATCCCGTTTGCGCGCCAGTGCCCTATGCTTAAACAGCCAAGATCGGCTAAAAAGCAATTAAAGTTGATTTTTTTTGCAAGTGTTTTCCATGCCAATGACCTTATAGTTGGCCATTGGCATGCTTTATACATGATATCCACCCTTTATTTAGAGCTGTCATGGCTCCGTGTTGTAATTTGCAGAAATGTACTCTGTTACTGGCGGAATACATTTCTGCAGATTACAATAGCCCTGCATGGCCGGTTTCCAGCTTCCTGGATTGCAAATTGACCTCATTTGCATGGATTTATCCTGTAAATGGGATAATTTACATACAGGAGCTGAGTCTGTGCAGGACTAGTGCAGGAGTGGTCGTGCACGGCTTTACAGGTTATTCCTGGATCACATGGCAGACATATTGCCTGCTGTAGCTCCTGCACTAGTCCTGCACGCCATGCAGGGCTTGTAGAATCCAGGGGGATGTCTGATGGCTTAAGTTTTCTGGAAAGTTCATGGTCTGTAAATAAAATAAACTGCATTGTTTATTGGCTAATCATCGCTGATTTAGTGGAACTTTTTGCATCACTCAGCCATATCCTTTAAAATCAGCCAATTAAGAATTGTGCATGAACCTGGCACAGTTCAAAACTCTCAAAAGATGTGCAAGGAGCACATTTCTTTCAGGATCAGCCATACTTGACAACGAATTATGGACATATTTCAACAGAATCAGGGACAAATCCAGAAATAATCAAGGACAATGAGGAAGAAGTAAAATATTAATACTATTAATTTGAAACATTGACAGAATAAGAAAATAAGAATTAATAAATTATTTTCTGAACGTGTATAATTGTAATTATTGTAATTATTTATTAAGTGTAATTTATTACCTTTTCTCCAAAAGTCACTAATTTTAGGAAGGGATTAAGACGAACAGAGCTAAAATTTGAATCAAAATCAGGGACAGTTGAGAGGTATAGGTTCAGCCAGCAAAATTTTTAAAGGATGAAAAAAGAGGGATGCTATATGAACTTTTTTTTTTTTTGGAAAGTACCTCAAAGAGCTTAAGTGAACATTACACCCTCCACACACTGCAAAGTTTCTTCTTTGCTTGTTAGAGAGATACAAGCTTGTTAAATAGCTTACTTTATGCACTTTAGTTTTTAACCAGGAAGATGCCTGCTTCTTTCATTGCATGTGTATGCATGCAGCAACACTTCATAGTGGTTGCACCATGCCCCTTCTGCCTTCCAGACAGAAACACTGCTAACCCCCTCTTTCTTTGTGCAGACCAAGACAACCAGGCATGCCTATAATTGGGCAACTTCCAGCATGCAGATGGATTCTTTCTCGAGGCTCTGAGGCTCCTGCTTGGCTGATGCTGCTCAGCTCAGAGGTTCTGTAGACACTTAGCAGGGATACAAGGAAACTGCAGTTCCACAGCAGGTAAGGAAAGCAGCTCTGCTGTATGTTTATATTTCTCTTGGTTCGCAGATGGAGTTATTCTTTAGTGTTGTGGTCATTAAATGCACACCTGCATATCACTGAAAACTGCACTGCACAGTTTAGTTTATATTTTCAGATCTGTATGAACAGCTACAAAGTTCTGAACTTAAAGGAAGAGGTCTGTAATTATAAATAGATCACTTGAGGTTTGTAGTGATGTCATGAGGTTCATTGTAAACCTTTTGCATTATTTGTAGGACAGGTGCTATCTGGTAAAACATCTGAAGGCAAGCTTTTTCTTTATATACAGTGGTTGTCAACTTTTAAATCCAAAGAAATGCAAATCCCAATATTTTTGCTAAGCATAAGTGTCAACATTTTACCTCCAGATGTAGGAATAATGCAAAAGAACTAAATAAATAATACAAGTAATTAGGGTAAAGGATCTATATGAGGCACACTTTTGAAACAGGGATACAACTAACAATACAAATTTGGATATGCTTTCTGGAATAAAAAGGAGTATACAGCTGTAATGATTGTCAGTATGTGCTGACTGTAACATATCACCTTTAAAATAATCAGTTTTAGGAGGGATGGAGCAAATTCCTGACCCAAAATTAGGGATGTTCCTGAAAATTAAACAGAGTTGAGAGTTGTACCTCTAAAGCATGTGTACTACATGATAGTGCCCTAAAAATGTGTTTATTTGGATAAAGTATGCTGGCAATTAAAATGGGAATGATAATTAGGGTTGCCATCATTTCAAATGCCCAAAGTGGGCATTTTTTAGAAATGTGAGATTTTGCAGGACAGAACTTACCCATGGGTATATTTTGCTCCATGGGTAATTGCAAAAGCTTACAAGGTGTTATTTGTATGACTAGGGGAAATTTAGCCAGTGCAGCTGGGAACATCCCCTACTCATCATTGTTGTGAGCGAGGCATATTTTGAAGGAGCACTTACTGTTTCATTCCAGGTGCAGAGGTGGCCTGGAGAAACATGGAGGCAGATGGAGGGAGAAGGAGATGATGGAGTGGTGAAAGCAAATATTGGGACTGGAGAATTTTGCAGGATTCAAAGGAAATGTTGAAATCTGCTTCATGGAGATGAGTCAGCAAATGATAGCTGTATAATTACAACCCTCCGGTCAGGATAGTTTCCGAAAGATTTACTTAAAGAAATGTTGGTGCAAATGAGCCAGGAAATGAAGGAGATGTTTCCTGGGTGGACATTATGTTGAAAATACAAAAGAAGGATGCAGAGACAATCCTGAAGAATAGTTGTGAGATGCAAAAGAAAACATATGCAGAGAAAGTTAAAGAAGGCAAAAGTGGAGTAGATGAAAAGAAGGCAGATGAAAATCAAAAATGGAAGTATGGGGTAAAGATTCAAAGTAACGAAGACAAAGAAATGGACAGGTATGAAGTGTGGGAAAGTTTAATAGCTCCTTTGGGTACACAAGCACATGAGGTAACAGCATATATTCTTATTAATAAAGAGGCATTTTGTGACATTATATTTGAAACTTTTTTCAATGGAAATTTTTCTTAGAGAATATGAAAAAAGAAAATCTGTAACCCATGGAATATTTATGTGGCAAATGCATTAAACAGGGAAGCAAGAAAGAAAATTCATGTACAATTTAAAACATAGTAGAAAGACAGACTTTGTAGGACATTTGAAAACTTTATGTAAAGAAGTACTGGACATTGCAAATGTTTATGATAAAAGGGGTTTATGGACTGGTGGCTGGGATTGCAATATTGTGTTAAAAATAAAAAGAGAAACAATATGCATATACCAAGCAAGAAAATTGTGGTGGGGAATAGAGGTGTTGTAAAATAATGGGAACAACCCAAAAACATTTTTTTTCCTTTGGAAAAGAAGGACATTTGATAAGTAACTGTGACAAAAAAAAGTTATATTTGAGGGGGGAAATTAGACATGATGCGTACAAATGTCAATTGAAATGTTATAAACGTAACAAAGTTTGACATTTATGGATGGATTGCAAAAATGAAAATAAGAGGAAGGAAAAAGAAAAAGAAGGAGAGGATAATGAATGAAGAGAACAAACTCTAGATGTACTAGAAATAGAAGAAAATAGATGAGAAAAAATAATAAAGAGGACATAGAACAAGGTTCTGAAATTAATGATGAAGAAGACATGGATTCAGAGGTAGTAAAAGAAAAAAATATTTATGTTGGTAAAGGGTAAAGGAGAAAAAAGAAAAGGTAAAAGAATAAGCACACACAAAAAAAGGAACGAAATAAAAAGAATATATACAGCTAATTATTGTGGATTGATATAACTCCCTGACACAAGGTACAGTGTTTGAGTGTCTTCTTTGGGAGGCAAATTGCCTAGGTTCAGAATGTCCTATTAAGAAAGCTAGCCTAGTAATTAGCTATGAACTTCTGAAACCATGAATCTAGGGAAAATGAAAAATTTAGTGTATGTTCTGTAAATGTGAATAATATTAAGAATTTAGTGAGAAGACTAGGGATTTTGGAGTGGTGTAATGCATGTGATGTAGATGTAATTATATTAGAAGACACAAGATTTGTAACAAATAAAGCAAATTATAAACAGAGAAGCTATGGAGAGGAATAGTAATATGGAATTTGGCAAATGAGAAATGTTCTACAATAGCCAGTTTCTGTAGAAATACAGTAAAGATATTAGATATATAACTAGCAAAATATGAAGATTAACCATTGTAGATTTAAAATGGAAATGACAAGTATATAGAATTATAACATTATATGCTTATGCTAATTGTAAAGAGTGGGGAAAATTATTTCAGCAGATTTTAGACTATGCATTAATAAATATGGATTTTTTTAATAATGGAAGACTTTAGAATTTAAGAGGCATGCATAAAAAGAAAGAAAATGATACAAGACAATGTTAGAAGTTATAAGATGTCGTAAGTAAAAACTTTGGGACAAAAATTCATGAACTTACAAATGGGGTATGTATATAACTGAAATACATTGTTTTATAGTATCAGAAGGTTACTTATAGGAGAAGTGAAAATGATTTTCTTATCATCTTGAAATATGGCTACAGATATAGGAAAACAATGAACATATAAAAATAGGCAAAAGAATAAAAAGGATAAATGAGAAAGCATGGAATGAAGAAGGAAAGAGATTTATAATACAGTTATATTTATTTATGTTATTTATTTATTTGCAGTTTGTTTGCCAGGATAGTCCATTGGGCCATGAAGAGCCCATTTTCAATGGAGTCCTGGGGAGAAAAGCTCCAGAATAGTACAGAAAATCAAAGTAAAGACAGACAGTAAAAATACATAATAGTAATACACAGAATGCAAAATACATACATAATAGTAGTACAACTGATACAGTGCAAGATAAAAATTAGAAGCAACATTTTTTTCAACAGACCTATCCACCTTATCAGCTTGATCTAGAGGGCTATGGAGCATATCTTAACTGAATTCATCAACTACGATATTTAAAATCTCATTAGGCTAGGCCCTCAAAAGTTTAGTTTCATCTAAAGGAGATCCTGCCAATTAAATCTAATTCATATTTTTAGAAGGTTACACAGGGTGTTGACAGTGGACATCTTGACCTAGCCAGTGTACTTGACATCACACACTATACACACATTGCAAGTAAACCAAATGGTTTAAAATGTGCATCCTTATGTTGACTGATAGCAAAACCGAATAAAAGACAAAAAAATGTAATAAATAAAGATCACATTACTATGAGTACAATTTATAAAAACTGGTCTGAATGAAGGATGATATTTAAGGAAAATATATGTTTTTACAATGGCAATATGATATGAGAAGAGAAGAGAAAGAAAAATATAAAAGAACATATAGTGCTGCATTGGAAGACTTTAAACATAATGATGAAAATACTTTTACAAAGAAAAAATATACAAAAAAAGTCAAGAAAAAATACAAGAATTGTTATACTACCACAGACATTTTTTACAAGGAAAATGAGAAGGAATATTGAGTTACTTAAGCAGATTAGTAAAGAAAGATAGTAGAAAAAAATAGAAATAAAAACATAAAAGGAGAAATAGAAAGAACTCAGGAAAAGATTATTAATAGTGTAATACAATGTGTACAAGAAATGTTTGAAGAAAACTTAAGGTAGTGAAAAAACATGGAAAGTAAAAAAGAAATATAGAATAAACAGTTAGAAAAAGTTATTTCTTTAAATGAGCTAGATAAAGTATTAGGACAATTAAATATAGATTTGGCTTCAGGACCAGATGGAAGAGGGTAGGAAATTTATAAAAATTTAAGGGACCGGCAAAAAATAATTTAAAAAAATTTTGAATTAATGGTAAATGAAGATTTTATGTATAAAGAGTTATTTAGTGGAATACTTAAATTCATATGTAAGAAGGAAGATAGAAGACAATTAAAAATTGAGACCTATACTATTGAATAATAATGATTATAAGAATGTTAAGAAAATAATACAAAAAAAAATGAAACTAAAATGGAAAATATTAAGGAAGCTAGCATATATAGTGTAAAAGGGAAGGGTTGTCAAGACTTAATAATAATTAGAGACATTTTGGATGATATTATGAATAGAAAAGAAGATGTGAAAAATATGATAGGAGATCTTAATAAGGCATTTGACATGACTGGACATGAAATCTTTTTGGTAGCAATGAGAGAATATAAGTCAGAAAGTTAGGAAAATAAGAGAATATAATATAAATGAGAAAGTTAGGAAATTATGTATGCCAGCTCATAGTAATAATTAAGTAAAAATACTTGCAAATGCCTGATTAACGCAAAAGGTACATATGAAGAGTGGTGTAAGACAGCGATATCCAATCAGTTTTGTACTCTTTGTATTATTATGTGAAATAAAATACAAAATGAACAAGTGGGGTATATGACATCTGAGGGGTTCAGAATTCCAGTTCTATTAACATATGCAGATGACTTTATAATAACTGTGAAATACAAAAAAATGGGTAAAAGAAGTAATAATTTGCACAATTGAGTGCTAGAGGTGATAGGGATGGCTTTAAATAAACAGAAAAGCAAAGCTTTGGTTGATGTCATAAAGATAGGGGGCCCATCACAGAATTCTGATGGTCACTTTCTTACTTTTTGATGCGGCACCTATAAATCACACTGTGTGGGTTCTATCTTTTAGCCAGTTTGCAATCCATCTTACCACATAAGGGTAAACCTTTGAAGCATTTGGATTTTGTATTATGCCAGCTTGGGGAATGATGTCAAAGACCTTGGCCAAGTTAAGATTTGCCATGAGCATTGCATGGCTGCCATCTACAATCTCTGTAACCCTTTTGAAGATATTTATCAGATTAAATAAATGGGATATACCCTTCACAAAATCAAATTGCTGGGGGTCAAGTGTAAGAAAATTCTTGATATCACTATTTATAGTCAGTTATAATATGTCTCATGACTTTTCACATGAGACTTGTAAGGATGATAGGTCTATAATTAACAATGTTAGCTATAAGGTGGCACTTATGGAGGGGCATCACAACTGCTATGCACCATTTGTCAGGGACAAAACCAATAGCTAAGCTTAAGTTAAACAGTTTCAGGACTGTGTCTGCAAGGGCATATTTAATGTTATTATTTAAGCAACCAAGTATATTGCCAGGTCTCATGGAGGAAGCATTTTTTATCTTGATTAGCATTTCAGAAAATTATCTTTGGAGATAATTGGGAGAGTAGGAGATACAGATGTTTCAGGATTTTGAATAGAAGTCCCTGGGGTGGTATTAGTACAACATTTGTAAACTAAAATATTGGCAATGTTAGCTGGGTCAGAATAGGAGGTCTCATTATATGTTCTAAGTAAGGCAGGGTATTTTTGTTTTAGTTTTCTTACATAGCTAAAGGAGGATTTTTAATTATGTGTCCTTAGGGTCTAGCCTTAGTTCATAGTCTCCTTTAGTGGACCTAATAGTATTCTTCAGTTTTTTAATAATGAGTTTGATATTATCATTGACAAGATGGGTTTTAGTTTCTTTATTTTGTTGTATAACTTATTTATGGAGGTGAACCACTAGGGTGGTTTGTTTTTTTAACGTCCCATGATACTTGTTTCTGGTATGGACTGCTGGCTCTATGAAGTTTTGTAAATGGGTGTAGAATTCTTTTGTGAAGCTTGCTGCTGCATTAAAGTCAAGGGAGGTGCAACCATAAGTGATTTTTCATATGTTGTCATGTATCACATAGTTTATTAAACTTAACCAGCAGCAGAAAAGTATTTAGACTAAAAGCAAATGATTTTTCCTTCAGATTTGCAGTTGTTGGGGATCAGCAGACAATTGAAGAGCACTGTCTGTCTATGTAGAGACTGAGAATATGAAAAAAAATGCAAGTACTATTTCTATAGGGACTGTGGCAAAAAAAGGGGTAATAAGTGTGGTTTCTTGTATTTCGCTGTTACCATTATTATTATTATTGTTATTATTATTATTATTATTATTAGTATTATTAGTATTATTAATATTAATTTTACTTTGTAAACAAAGTAATGGCCATTGGATGCTCCTCTCAGCATTAAAGAGTAATCCCCAGAAGGAATACAGTTGAAGGAATACAATTGATTCATTAAAGGTATTTACTACGAATGTGGTTTGTTGGAAGAAAAATTATTAATTTTTGTTGAATTCTGTGGTTGTATTTTTACCACTGCTATGCAGTCTCAGAGTTGGTTTATGTAAGTCTGTGGAGTATGGGATGTTATCCCCTACCATAGAGGTTGCCGAAGGGACTTGACCTCCTCTAAAAAAAGCTTTTTGTTAAATTTACAGATAGTAGTTTTTATTCAACCAGTACATCTGTTAAGATTCAACAGCTTAAAGTGTATTGGTCACTTTTGGAAGCATCCTTGTTTTACAATTAATTTTATTTCTTGTTATACTCTTTATGTTAAAGTTGTTAAAAATTAAGATTATAGTATATTGTTTTTTTTTTTTTTTTTTTTTTAGTTTCTCTATTTATTCACCTTTTTCTTTATGTTCACACCCACAAAAATGACGCGATGATAACTATTGAACAATGATATACAAATGACTGCAAAAGATTCTGGAAAAGAAAAATCAATTTACTTCCTTGGTTTTACTGCTACATTTTTACATGTTAAATTTCCTAGTTGGCAACTTGCCATTCTTGGAAGTAAGAATGTACTACTGATGCATTTATCACGAACATACTGTAGCTTGCACCTAAGTTTAGGTACTGAGTCATTGTGAGTCCATTCTTCATGATACCATGACAGGGATTTTCAGCTTTGAGAAACAAAAATTCCGCAAGTCATATTTATTAACAAAATAAAACACATAAACAACATTTTTTACATTAAAATGTATAATTTGGCATTGGGTATGGTAAAGAGGTAATACCCAACTCCAAAGATTTGTTTTTTTATTCTTGATACAGAACATGACCAAAACACTTTAACATTATTTAGGTGGCTGCAGGAAGCAGAGCCTCCAAGACTGTATCACTTTAACAACTCATCATGCTAGCGACAATGCTGCACTGTTAAGTTTATCCATGGACGCTTAATTCAAGGTTAGCAAAAGTGTACAAGGGCATTCAAAATGCAGTTTTATGATGCACCTGATATGGATGACCAGCCTGTAGAAAAATAAAAGAGAATACTAGTGAAAGTTAAACAAATAGGAATACTGGTAATCTATTTACAGTGGATATAAAATGTTTACACACCCCTGTTAATATGCCAGGTCTGTGTAATATAAAAAAATGAGACCACAATAAATAATTTCAAAACTTTTCCCACCTTTAATGTGACCTATAACCTTGTAGAAAAAAACGAAGGTGACCTATAACCTGTGCAATTCAGTTGAAAAACAAACACATTTGCTAGGAGAAAAATATAACTAATACTTTGTTGAAGCACCTTTTGATTTAATTACAGCATTCAGTCTTCTTGGGTAGGAGTCTATCAGCATGGCACATCTTTCTTGGGAATATTTGCCCACTCTTCCTTGCAAAGGCACTCCAAATCTGTCAGATTGTGAGGACATCTCTTGTGCACAGCCCTCTTCAGGTCACCCCACAGATTTTCTATTGGATTTAGGTCTGGGCTCTGGCTGGGCCATTCCAAAACTTTAATTTTCTTCTGGTAAAGCCATTCTGTTGTTGGGTTGGGTGCATGCTTGGGGTCATTGTCATGTTGAAAGGTGAAATTACTCTTCATCATCAACTTTCTAGCAGACGCCTGAAGGTTTTGGGCCAAAAGTGACTGGTATTTGGAACTGTTCATAATTCCCTCCACCTTCACTAAAGCGTCAGTTCCAGCTGATGAAAAGCAACCCCAAAGCATGATACTGCCACCATCATGCTTCACCATGGGGATGGTGTTCTTTTGGTGATGTGAAGTGTTGCTTTTACACTAAACATACCTTTTCGAATTGTGTCCAAAAACTTCAACCTAGGTCTCATCAGACCATAACACATTTTCCCATATGCCTTTGGGAGATTTGATGTATTGTTTATCAAATTTTATCCAGGCCTGGATGTTTTATTGTGTACGAAAAGGCTTCTGTCTTGCAACCCTACTCCATAGTCCAGACATATGGAGAATATGGGAGATTGCTGTCACATGTAGTACACAACCAGTACTTGCCAGAAATTCCTGCAGCTCCTTCAGTGTTGCTGTAGGTCTCTTGGCAGCCTCCCTGACCAGTTTTCATCTTGTCTTTTCATCAATTTTGGAGGGATGTCAAGTTCTTTGCAATGTCACTGTTGTCCCATATTTTCTCCACTTTTTGATGACTGTCTTCACTGTGTTTCATGGTATATCCAATACTGTGTAAATTTTTTTGTACCCTTCTCCTGACTGATACCTTTCAACAATTAGATCCCTTTGATGATTTGTAAGCTCTCTGCAAACCATGGCTTTTGCTGTTGCAGGCAACTGAGCAAATGTCAGGAAAATCCTACTAGGACAGCTGAACTTTATTTGGGATTAATCAGAGTTTATTTAATTGATGGCAGGTGTGTACCCAAGAAGACTGAATGTTGTAATTAAATCAAAAGTGCTTCAACAAAGTATTAGTTTAAGGGTGTGCACACTTATGCAACCAGCTTTTTGTAAGTTTTTTTATTTTTTATTTCTTCAATTGACTCGTACAGGTTATAGGTCACATTAAAGGTGGGAAAGGTTTTGAAATAATTTATTGTGGTCTCATTTTTTTATATCACAAAAACTTAGCATTTTAACAGGGATGTGTAAATTTTTATATCCACTGTATATTTGGTCTTTTTGTCTGAGACTGCAATAGTAGTCTATGGCCGTAGTGCCTCAGGACCACAAGTGCATAAATGTGACTTACACTGTGAATGTGTATGTGTCTATATGTGTATGGAGGTATGTGTTTGTGAGATCATATGTGTTTGTGTATGTGTGTGTGTGTGTGTGTGTGTGTGTGTGTGTGTGTGTGTGTGTGTGTTTGTGTGTGCATGGATGTGCTTGTGCATGTGTGTGTGTCTGTGTGTGATTGTGTGTGTGTGTGATTTTGTGTGTGTGTGTGTGCGTGTGTGTGTGTGTGTGTGTGTGTGTGTGTGTGTGTGTGTGTGTGTGTGTGTGTGTGCACTCGCATGGGATGGACTTGTGCCTGTTCCAGACCTTTTCTTGCCTTAATACAATTGTTTGTTAGGACAGGTTCTGGGTCCTATGACTATTAATTAGATAACGTAGGTACTGAAAATGGATCGATGGAATATTAAAAAGAATTGCTTTTCTATGTATTGCTTAGCTATTGAATAAATAAATGGTAGTTATTTCTTAAAATAAATCTGTCTAACTCCCAAGATATGCCACAGTGAATATGAATGAAGAATCTCTAATTTAATCTGGACAAATGAAACAAATAGTTGATCAGATACTTAATAGCTTTAGTCCTGCAAAACGATGCTCACAGGTAACTTTTTGGTTCCATCAAATGTAACAACCACTCATGCATTTTGGCAAAGGTAAAAGAATATCAAATATGTCTCTGGCTGAAGGAATGTCAGGGATTACTTTAGATGCACAAGATGGACTATTATGTGGTATTTCCAGATCTCAAAATGAAAAAGAGGATTGACTAAAAGAAGGAATATTTTAAGAGGTTTAAATATAATTAGCTCCTTTAAAAAATACAAATTGAATTTGCTGCCATGACTGCATTGAAATAAATTCCTAACAGATAAATGTTAAAAATGATATATGAACATTTAAGAAAACCAAAAGCAGCAGGAACAGCAGCAGTGCACACCAAAGAGAAATGTAGATCCAAAACACCAAAAATCAAGAGAAAACCAGGTCTTTTAGCGTAAAGTGATTTAATTCGCTATTCGTCAAAGGTAACTTCATCAGAAATACAAATCCCGACTACAAAAGCACTCTTAATATACTATCAGCAAGTGAACAATTAATTGCATAACAAGCTATCAACTCATAAAACAATTATTCAATTGAAGTAAGCCATCAATTAACTTAATCACTTGATCTACTGTTTGCAGTAAAAATGCATTTAAATAAAAACTTTATTTTTTGATGTTAACTTTTCTGTTTTTTAAAAACATTTTATATTTGTGTCATTCAGCCCAGGATGTATATAGGAAGCCAGTCTCAATTGCCATACTGTTTTTTTCTGTTCCACTTTGTACCTATAATCACCTCACCTAATATCCTTGTTTACTAACTCAAGAACTGAGAAAGTGAACTTTTTCCAATTAATGCACGAGGTGGAATGTTTGTACAAGGTGTTTTTGACATTTTTTGTTCTTATTGCATACAAATGTTTGCGAATATGTGTCCTCAAACTTCTAGTGGACATTTCCACATAACACACCAGACATCCACTACACATAGCCAAATAGGCAATACCTTCACTACCACAAAATTTCACTTTCTCAGTTCTTGAGTTATTGAACAAGGACATTAGAGGAACAAAGTGGAACTGAAAGAATCAGTATGGCAATTGAGACTGGCTTCCTATATACATCATGGGCTGAATGATACAAATTTAAAATGTTTTTAAAAAACAGAAAAGTTAACATAAAAAAATAACGTTTTTATTTAAATGCATTTTTACTGCAAACAGTAGATCATGGGATTAAGTTAATTGATGGCGTACTTCATTTCAATAATTGTTTTATGAGTTGATAGCTTGTTATACAATTAATTGTTTACTTGCTGATAGTATTTTAAGTGTGCTTTTGTAGCTGAGATTTGTATTTCTGAAGTCGCCTTTGATGAATAGCGAATTAAATCATTTTACGCTAAAAGACCTGGTTTTCTCCTGATTTTTGGTGTTTTGGATCTACATTTTTCTTTGGTATATACTGCTGCTGTTCCTGCTGCTTTTGGTTTTCTTAGTTGGCGTTTTGCAGTTGGGCATGACTTGTTTATCAGGAGATGATGATTTGGACATCACACTGCATTCTACCCCGACTCACAGGGAGAATGTGTTGGATGTACTAGTGACTACAGTTAGTCAGATGCAAAAATCCTTGACTGCTTTGGCTGCAAGAATCAAAGATTTGAATCCAGAAGGAAAAACGGCTGGTACTGGGACTGGAAGCCAGGTTTGTGCTAGGACTACTCAAGCTGTTATTCCTGGTTTGAAGTCTGTCCCTGGTGTTTGTGTTGCTGTTATTGAAGTCAACAAACTTTTGAGCTTGAATATAGACCCCTTTTGTGAAGAACTGTTTCAAGTTAACCATGTTACAACTAAAAATAATGTCATGGTTATGCTCAAAAAGTTGGAATGGGGTTAAAAAGGTACCGCTCTTTTCACATTGAAAATAAATACTTTGAGCACTGTGTGAAGGTGGGGATTGTTCTTAAAGGCCTCCATTTCTTTAAAATGCCGAATGGTGTTGCCACTGACAGTCATTTCTTTAAAGAAGTTACTAACTTCCTTGACAGTGCGGGCATGGATTTCATGAAACTGCTAATTAAATACAACACCTGTCTACTAGAAAAACTGAGAGATGAACTCAGTTGTTTGGACAGTGACATTAAACAACTTATGGATGGTTGCTGTGAGGTTGTGACAGAATATGAGCAGTTATTAGACTGGGTTGACAAAATGGAAAAACAGGTTACACAGCTCAAATCAAAGAAGATTCTAAGGGATTTCTCTGTGTACGAACTCGGCAAAGAGTTCTTTGACTATATTTCTAGTGGTGCTAAATCCATTGGGAATGCAGAAGCCAAACAGGGGCATGCTTGAGGGGCAACACTTCCAAAAGAAGAGATGAAAGAGAACTTAAGAATCCAGAGGTGGTGGCCCCTTTAAATTCCAACAATTCTGAAGCCATATTTTCTGAAGGTGGTGATGTGAGTTCAACAGTGGGGAGGCGAAAAGCTGATGCTGTTATACACAAATCTGGTGATATGGCCAGAACAATGGTTGGGACAACAACAAAGGGCCCAGCTTTAGTGCTAATAAGCCTTTTTTATAGGTGGATTACAGTTCTCGCAACAAGATGAACAGAAGCAGAAGCAAGGGTTATCAAACCCGCAGTCGGGGCAGAAGCGGACCACGGAGGTAGCTGGGACTGTAAACTATGACTGTGCACATATTTCTGTATTTAACCTTTAAGAATTTTTTTTGAATGATGAGACGTTAATGTTTTAAAGCTGGGTTTAAATTTCCAACCCAGTAGAAGGGCTGACTTGAGTAAAACACTTTTGGAATTGAAATTTTTCACATGAAAGCTTAACTTGCAGTATATTTTGTGTTATGTAACGTTGGGTAGTACTTTGGCCAAGCCCTCTGTGTATAATCCTACACTAGTGTATACTTTGAAAATGTTTGAAAATCTTTGTGAGAGAGACATCAGGGCTCAAATTGGTAGTGGCAATTACCGCTCATTTTACAACTTAAGTACAGATGAGAGAAAGGCAATTAATGACTTGGTATGTATCAAGGATTTAAGGTTTATGAAGGCCGACAAGGGGGTGGGGGATGGGATTGTGGTCATGGATACTAGTTACTACAACAATTTATTTTTATTTTATTTTTTATTTTTTATTTTACATTTGTTAACCGGGCTAGTCTGACTGGATATATTTCCATTTTCAGCAGAGGCCCGGGGAGAAAAGCTCCACATAGAGACAAATAGTAATATAATACAAAAGAAGTAATATCAAGAGATAAATTAGTTTACATAACTACACTCTACGAGTCTAACTACATAATGTATACATGATCAAAAGTTGAATATAAACATTTTAGAGCAGTCAAATAAAGAAAAGATATTCAAATTAAAATTCCATTAATTACTAGAAAAGAGTGGAGAAGGCAGGACAGCCTTTGTAGAGAGGTGTTAGGCTGGCAGTGAGAGGGAGTAGAATGAGAGGTGGTAGAGCAAGTTTAATCAGGGTTAAAGCAGGAGCATAGCCAATGTTTTTTAAGGTATATTTTGAGTTTTTGCTTAAAGAGAGCCAAGGATGGAATGGAAGTTAGTTCAGAAGGGAGATGATTCCAGTACTTACCAATGGAGTTAGAGAAAAGGGCAGCACCAGCACAGTTATTAGTTTTAGTTAAGGTTACAAGAAGTTTATTTGAGGAGCGAAGAGAATTGAGGTTGCTATATGGAGTAAAGAGGTTGGATGGTATAGGAGTATTATTGGGATGGTAGAAAAACCTGTGGACAAAAGTAAGTTGGGAAAGAAGCAATGAGTTTTCTAGTTCAAGCCAGTGAAGTTGTTGTAGGTTTAGACAGTGATGAGTCCTAAATTTGTTTCCGGTAACAAGTCTGGCTATGTTGTTATAAGTGTTGGACAGTTTAGATAGGTTAGTTTTCTTTAGGTTAGTGTAGATAGGCGATGCATAGAGAAGGGTAGAGGCCAGATGAGAGTGGGCAAGTGTAGCTTTGGCTGTAGGAGTTAGAAACGTTTTGATTCTGTATAAGGCAACTTTCTGTTTACAGTTTTAATAGTATTATTAATGTGATAATCAAAGGTGAGGCAGTTATCTATTGTGACACCTAGCAGCTTGGTAGTAGAATCAGGTGTTATAAGGGTGCCATTACTGGAGGAAATAGAAAATTCTAAAGGGGGGGACCTAGTAGTTGGTTTAAATAGAAGGAGTTTGTTTTTTTTAGCATTCAAAAGTAGGCAACGTTTTAAGAACCAAGACTCTACATTGTTAAATACATTTTGTGTAGTAGTTTGTAGTTCAGAGATTGTTTTAGCAGAGCAAATAAGTGTGGAATCATCAGCGTATTGTATACAAGTTGCCTGTGGTATAGCTACCTGAAGGTCATTTATGAAAAGGGAGAATAGAAGCGGACCAAGAATAGAGCCTTGGGGGACACCAAGAGAGATTGGTAAGAGAGAAGAGAGTTTGTTGTCCCAGAGGACTGCCTGTTTCCTGTTGTTGAGGTAAGAAGTAAACCAATGAATACACTTGGATTCTAGAGAAAGAGATTTCAGAATTTGTATGAGCAGGGAGTGACTGACCATATCAAAGGCTTTGGAGAGATCTAAAAATAGAGCTGATGATAAAATATTGTTATTACGGTTTTTATTTATGAAGTCAGTGAAGGAAAGGAGAGCCATGGTAGTACTATGAGATGGTCTAAAGCCATGTTGACAATTAGTTAGTATATTATGTTTAGTTAGATGGTTCATTAACTGATAATGTACACATTTCTCCATGATTTTTGCAAGTGGTGACAAGAGTGCAATGGGCCTATAATTATTGTATTCAGTTGAGTTGCCTCCCTTGTGTAATGGGATAACATAAGAGATTTCCAGATATCAGGGATGGTTTCTTCACTAATGGTTCTGTTAATAAGAATAGATATAGGATAGGCTATTTCATTTGCTGCTTTTTGAAGAAATTCGGATGGTAGTTGATCAGCAGAGGGAGTGCAAGGTTTAAGTTTTTGTAAATCAACAATGCAATGGAGCTTATGTTGGCTAACCAGTTGGAATATAAAAAGGTGTCTAAATTTGACATTTTGAAATGTTACGGTTTCACCTATGCCACTCTTTATGGTTTGTTAATGGACGGTCAAATATCTAAAGAAGTCTTTGACTTCTTGCATGTGGAAGACCCCAAAATAGATGTGCTTTTTGGAATACCTACGAGTATATATATATATATATAAGAGCATTACAAATCCCCCTTTTAGGTTTATCATTTCTGCTTCAGGAAGTTGCAGAGATTGCATCTCCTTATATTTAGATCATGTTTTGAAGCAATTTGTGAAGCAGTTACCATCTTATATTGCCAATTCTTGGGAAATTTAAGAACATTTTTTTCCAGTTTGGATAATGGCAGTCAACAGTTTTTGATGTTCACAGTTGATGTGACTTCACTGTTCACTTGCATTCCCCAAGACGCAGATGTTGATTTTCTTAGGTGGCTTTTGGTTAAGTAACCACAGCGTGATCACTTATACCTTGTTGGTAGATTTACTATTGGAGCATAGTTATTTTATGCTCAATGGTAATTTCTACAAACAATTGTCAGGAGTATCTATGGGTGTGTCACTGTGGGTCCCACTTATGCAAGTTTGGTTCTCAGGTGGTGGGAGTTGGAAATTTTGCCTAGTGTGGATTTATATGACAAGGTCGTCTTTTACAAAAGGTTTGTAGACAACCTGTTTTTTTATTGTTAAGAAGGAAGGTTTTAGTGTAGATGGTTTTGTAGATGCTTTAAGTGCTGTTACTGAATTTTCAACATTCACTTTAAGTGGTTTTGGTCATGAAGTTTCATTCCTGGATGTGGTTATTGGGTGGGAGGCTACTATGAATGAGTTTTATAGTAGTATTCATCGAAAAGGTACTCTTGGTAATAGTTATGTACATTACAAAAGTAACCACCCAACCTTTGCTAAAAAGAACATTCCTCGTGGTCAGTTCATCTGGGCTTCACGGATGACCGTAGATGACACCACCTTTTTTGAGGAAGTTCAGATCATCAAAAGTTTATTTTTGGATAGGGGCTATCCTAGAGATTTATTGGACAAAGCGGCCAGTGAGATCATCTCTAGAAGGGAGAATGATTTTCCTCCCATTTTGGTAAAAGGCTTTACAAAAAGAATGTATATGGATGGTGAAGGTCCGCGCAAACCTAGGTTTTGTTTGGACATGAGTTCGGACAACAAACAGATTTGTAAAATTATTAATAAGAACTGGAAAGTCATTTTAGGTAATGGTGATATGGTAAATGTATTGGGTGAGATGCCTTGTTTTGTGTACAAGAAAAACTGCAACATCAAGGATATGTGGACATGGTTCCAGTTGTTCAGGAGTAAACAACAGAGGTATGCACAAGTGTAATGGATGTAAAGTATGTAGGTACATCCACACTGGTTCTTACATTTTTTTGCAACATCTTGATTTTAACATCACCGTTCCAGGTAGATTAGATTGTGGTAGTGATGGCTATGTGTAGTGGATACCCGGCGTTTTATGTGTAAATGTCCACTAGAAGTTTGAGGACATGTATTCTTGAACTTTTGTATGCAATAAGACCAGAAAATGTCAACAATGCCTTGTACAAACATTCCACCATATGCATTAACTGGAAAAAGTTCACTTTCTCGGTTCTTCAGTTAGTGAACAAGGACATTAGGCGAGGTGATTATAGGAACAAAGTGGAACAGAAAGAAGCAGTTTGGCAATTAAGACTGGCTTCTTATATACATCCTGGGCTGAATGACACAAATATACAATGTTTTTAAAAAACAGAAAAGTTAACATCAAAAAATAAAGTTTTTATTTAAATGCATTTTTACTGCAAACAGTAGATCAGGAGATTAAGTTAACTGATGACTTATTTAAATTGAATAATTGTTTTGAGTTGATAGCTTGTTATACAACTAATTGTTCACTTGCTGATAGTATTTTAAGTGTGCTTTTGTAGTTGGGATTTGTATTTCTGATGAAGTCACCTTTGACAAATAGTGAATTAAATCATTTTACACTAAAAGACCTGGTTTTCTCCAGATTTTTGGTGTTTGGGATCTACATATATGAACATTTATTGAAAATAGCATAAATAATTGTAGATACATGACACAACATCAGTGGCATATCAAAATATTCCTAATACTGATACAAATAAAGTAATATATGCAAGCACAGTAATTATGTCTGATGAATTTTTCGGTGTCAAAACTCACTACTGCTTCAAAAGAATCCGCTCTCCCATACAATGAACTTGAGAAATGGTATTTTCAAGCAAAGCAAGCACATCTCATTGTTAATTATTCTCCAGCTAATAACGATGTTGGATATGTCCACTGCTGAGGAAAGTTATCTAAGCAAGTGTTATCCTTTCTGGTGAACCACACCATTTGTGGGTAAATTGGGTTTCTATGCCAGTCAGGTGGTTATTGACACTAGAGTTCACAAGGTATTTGTGGAAAGTAGTTCCCTACTGAAATGTCTGGGCTCACAATGCTGCGTCCTGGAATGGAAAAAGTGAACATATAGAAGAAGTGCTAATATCAAACATTAGTCTTCTCCTTTAAACTTGCTTTATGCAGGAGGGAGAACAATCCCCTACCCTTTCAATCCCTACCCTTTAATCTTATATATACCAACTCTGAGAATGCTATACCTCAGAGAAGAATGAATATTCTGAGAAATGGTAGTCTTAGACTGTGTGTGTGTGTGTGTGTGTGTGTGTGTGTGTGTGTGTGTGTGTGTGTACGTATATTTATATAAATTCAGTCTCCATATTCTGAGACTCAGTACTACAGGTCTTAGAAATTCATATGGTTATTTTACCATGGAAAACACCTTGCACTTTCCTATTCAAACTCACTACTATCAATGGAACTGTTTCTGAGGTGAGGAATATCAGAGGGACTGAAAATGTAGACGTAAAGGGAAACTTAGCCAATTGTGTTTTAATACAGATTGCAATATGAGGAAGAGTACAGCACAGGCCCAGTTGTAAGATGATGGCAGTTTTCTTTGTCCAACAAAAAAAGGGGAGCTCTTTCATGTGAAAAACAAGAATTTTTCAGATGTAAGCTTCAAAGAAAAATATGTTCCTTGTATGAAACTAGTAAATCGGTAGAGAAGCCATTAGTTAAAGATCATTTAAAAAAAGGGCACTGAATCATGTTACTTTATTAAATCCTCCCAAAAGGGAAACTCAGAGACCAGATAATGTTCTTTAACAGAAGAGAGAACTGTGGCTACCACTGGGTGATCTTCATATTGGATTTGGAGAGCCATTCAGTCTCCCTAGACTTTCCAGGACCTTGGCATGTGCAATAACACATATTTGAAATATCAGTTATCAGGATCTTGCTGTGAAGGAGAAATGCAGATTGCCTGCTAGCAGTTGTTTGTCCAGCTGCTGCCAACTACTGGAGTTCCCTAAACAAACAAACAAACAAAATAACAAGGGAAGCTCAAACTCCAGGGGTCTACTGGCTAGCAGCAAAAAAATTGAAGATAATACTGCAGTTTTCCAAGGCGCCTAAAACATATTGAGATATGCAGACACTGGACTTCTGAAATAACTGAATTTTTTATGAGACTGTCCAGTTTAATACAAAAATGTATACTGAGTGCCTTAAATAAGTGCATTTGGCAGAGAATTTATTTAAAGAAGAAATAAGTAAATAAAAATAAGAGAACCCTGTTTTTATATTATCTAATGCTACAGTGGTATGGATCAGACTTTAATGGTTATAGCCTTTTGAGCTGGCTAAGGAGTATAGATATGGTGCAGATGACCTGAACACTGCACCTCTGAGCAGTGAAACTGGGACTCTGCCCATGCAGGATGAGTTACAGCTTTTTCAGCCAATCTTTTGGATATAGAAATGGATGGAATAAAAGGATTGGTGCAGCAGTTGCAGGAAGAGCAGATGGCACTAACTCAGGTAGTTTTAGAAAAAGAGATGAAACTAGGCAGCAAAATGGCTTGGTGAACAGCATTTTGCTAACAACCATGCATTTTATGAAAATATTAAATATACTGAAAAGAGGAGCAAGTAATGCAATAATTATCAGTGTGGTACCCTAACATGATGGACCTCTTCTCCTTGTAATATTTCTTTATTCAGATTATTGAGATACTCATACCTGAACAGTATGACATTAAATGCAGTCAGAAACCCAATGGATAAAGGATGTAAACTGAGGTCAGTAATAACCCTGTTTAATTCCCATATTAAGAAGGAATGGCAATTGTAATGATAGCAGCTCTGCATATAGTTTATTTATGTGCATGTGCATATATGTGTAAATGTGTTTGCATCTTTAATAATGCTTAGTCCCCATGATTCATAAAGCTCTCAAGTTTCAGGCCTGAAGAAGCTGCGATGGTAACTGTGTTTTCAGTACGCTGCCATTTTGTGTGAATTAAATTTACATCACAACCATGAATTTCTAAGTCTAGTCCCATTACTCAACAGCACAGTTCAGGGTCTGGAACTATAAGCCTATAGTGTGACATGGTGGCAATTCAGTGGGATATTTTTCAATTAAAATGACCAAATGTCAATGAAAAATTGCAATTCAATCACAAATCACACCAAATGTCAGAGGAGATGCCATATAGTTCAGAGTAAACTGTTTTTACTAAAAAGCTGCTGTTATTCATCAAAATAAAGTCATGTTAATGCTTTGCAGTCAAAAATCTCAAAATAACTGCAAATTAATAAAAAAATGACAAAAATTAACCCTTCAGACTATTTAATTTTGCAATACATTTGACTGGCTATCAGGGAGGCAGGGAGCCGCATTCTTTCAAATGGGATCAAAACCTGACAAGCAAAGTGTAGAAATAAAAGTAGACCATTTACTTTTAGGATTCAAATAAAGTGATGGAAGCTGTTTGCAGTTCATTTTTATATCCTGAGTGCCAGAGCATAATATCTGGGTCAGTAATAAGAAAGCTCAGTGAACATTTTGTGCCAAAGAGAATGTTATTCATGAAACAGCATGCTTTCACATATATATTCAAGTTAAGGGAATATCAGTTGAAGTGTTTGAATTGTCTGAATTCTATATATTTAACCAGAAAAAGAGAACAAATTAGAGTAGAATAGTGATTGGGTTGACTGATACTGAAGTGTTTAAAAAGTTACAGCTGGGAGTGAACTTAACTTTGTAATAGGAAATTAAAATTGTTCAAGAAGCTGAACCAATAAAGAGAAAAAACTAATAAAAGTAGAGGAAGTGATATGTGTGTGTGTGTGTGTGTGTGTGTGTGTGTGTGTGTGTGTGTGTGTGTGTGTGTGTATATGTGTGTGTGTGTGTGTGTGTATATGTGTGTGTGTGTGTGTGTGTGTGTATATATGTGTGTGTGTGTGTGTGTGTATATGTGTGTGTGTGTGTGTGTGTGTGTGTGTGTGTGTGTGTGTGTGTGTGTGTGTGTGTGTGTGTGCGTGTAGTAAAATGGAAATAAAATGGCAAATTCAGTAAAAAGCATGACAATGGCCAAAGTAGGAGTGGGCATAAAAAACAAAGTGAATGCAAGCTTGGCAAAGGCATGAGATGTAACCATTCACAAACTGGATCATGGCAGTGTGCTACATACGGGAGAGGGTCTAAAATGCAAAAAGATGGGACATTTTGCTTCTGTTGTGTAAAAACTAAGGTGGTAAAAGAAGTAGGAACAGAGAATAAAACAGGAGAATATTCAGAAAACATTTTCCTGGGTTCAGTGTCCACCATAACATACTGAATGAGAATGTGAAGTCAGATTCTCAATAGATGGAACCCCTGCAGGCTTTAGAATATATACAGGGGATGATTTTATTGTTTATATAACCTGGTACTTGTAGATGCATCTCCAAGTGTCTGAAACTGCATGAAGCAGAAACAGAAATATATAGTGTTGAACGCAAAGTGAAGTGGTATAGGAAAATTCCTTGCAATGACTTAGTGGAAAGAGAGCAAGCTTGAGTTTTTAGTCTATATGTTGAAGATCCATGTAAATAATTTCCTTATCTGGAACTGCGGCTTGCAAGTTGGGGCTCATAATCAGAATATGCAAGATTAACGTAACGTATCCAGACACTATAGTCTGCTTATTTGTCAGTCAGTAAAGATAAAGTTGAAGCAAGAACACTGTCCCATACACTTTGAACACACCCAGAAGAGTTTCCAATACTGTCTAAAGTACAGGCAGATTTTAAGTATCTGTAAACAGATGGTGTGACTGAAAGTGTACACATCTTACAGAATGAAGTCTGCCAAAGGTATCAGTTATTAAAAGAATGACAATGTGAGAATATGTATCAATCTGAAAAAGTTAAACGATGCAGCCATGAGACAGAAGTTTTTATTACCTACCTTTGAGGATTTTGCCCCTAAGCTGGTTGATGCCAGAGTGCTCTCCACATCAATTACTTTTACTGGGTTTTGGTATATATTTATATATCCATAGAAACAAATACTCAAAAAGTAACAACTTTCATTATTCCATTTAGAAGGTTTTGTAAGACTGACATTTGGTATGACTTTAGAACGTGACTTTTTTCAACTTGAAATAAGTAGTCTGTAGAAAGGGCAAGTAAGTGTTGTTGCCACAGCTGATGTGCAAATGCTTGATTCTGATCAGAGATACATGACATAAACCAAGATGCAATGTTCTAAACTGTTAAAATCTCAGGTTTGAAGCTAGATAGAAACAAATGCAGTTTAGGCAAACCCATAATGTAATATTTTGGTCAAAGCATAAATGCTAGTAGACTCAGACCAGATTCAAGCAATGTTAAAATCATAGCAGTACTACAAAGTCCAGCCTATGTACCTGAGCTACGTCAGCCCCTAGATATGTTAATTTCTTGGGCAAGTTTGTACTAGAGCTGTCCACAGTGATGTGCCTACTGACAAATTTTGTAAAAGAAATATAGCCTAGTCATATGGGAATGCTCAAATCCAGGCCTTCAGCAAAGTTAAATAAATGCTGATATCTTCATCAGTGCTCACCTACTATATTGTCAACACAGCAACAGTCATGAGTGCAAATGCCTTTAATTGTGGCCTGTGCATTGCTTTTCCCTAGATGGATAAGCTAGTCTTAAGACCTATTACCTATTGTTCCGGAATATTAACCGATGCAAAACAAAGATATTCACTTATAGAAAGAATAGTGTCTTGCAAATGTGTTTGGGCACATGTGAAGTTCTCAAGAGACCTATCAGGGCTAGAGAGTTTCCAGCTCCAGACTGATCACATACCACTGGTTCTGCTAATTAATTCCTATGATATGGACAAAACATTGTGGAGATGTTTAAAAGAAACATGTTAATGCTATAGTGATCCATGTACTTGGGAAGCAAATGATTCTGGTTGACATTTTAGCAACGAGCCAATACGTGTCCAGAAACTATCTGAAACCAATCTGTGTAGAGCATCATGGAAAATCAACCATTAAGTTAGATGCTCATGACCCATGTGTGACACCCGTGCACTGGCCCAGTAATCAAAGAGCCTCAATCCTCACCACTAGCACCAGTGAGGGGGCATGCACATTGGGGGGATAACAAGTACACACACAGTAAAGTACAATTTCCCATAAGAACACACAGAGATCAGCCTAGTGGTCAAGCTAAAACATCCAGCACCCTCTCTGTCCAGCCAGTTCTTTCTGTCCCTTTTAAGTAGCTGACACAAACACACTTTAAGATTTGATTTAGATACAGACACACAGACAATCCTGGGGAAGGCTGGCACAGGTTCTCCAGCTATGCCCCCTTTCTGCCCAGACTATAAGGTAGTACCAACTGCCACTAACCACTACTATCAGCTACTATAAGGCCCTTCCCAAAGGGAGACCAATTTCACTGTGCAATATTACTGTTATCCAAATAGTAAGTGTGACGAACAGCAAGACTATTGGAGTGGCTTGGCCAGTATCACCAAAAACATGCAAGTACTCTGTAGCTTAAGTTATCTCTACACAAAATAGCCACAGTTGAAAGGTTTAAAATATTTAATAATAAATAAAAAAACACAAGACAATACTCATCAATTCAACACAGTGCTAATCAAGAGTTGAGAAAAAAATGGAAACTTTAAAAAAATATTGTAGGATACCTTCACATAAATATAGAAAACAGCTAGACTAATCTGGCCAAATTCTTATTTAACTCTAAGAGAAATCACTGTTCTAAATACTATTTACATACATAGAAAGCAAGTGCTGGTGAGTGGATGTTCTTACCAGATCCCAGACAAGATACAAAATGTCCAGTCTTTCTCTCTGACAAAGTTTTAAATTGATAATACACAGTACTGCCAAGTCATTTCACATTACATCATTTTTATCACTTCTCCTTTAGTTCCCAGGCTAACAGAAACTCAAAATTTACATTTCTTTGTAGGCTGCACCTAGCCAGGAAGCCACAGCAATAAAAGACACTTTTACATTTAAAATCTAGTAATTATCTCTGTCTTAAACAATAGAAAGAATGTGCTAGCCCAGACATCCTGTCTCTGAGCTTGAGATCAAACACAGTTGTAATTCTTTACTTAACAGCTTTCTTCCAGCAGGGTGCACTGTGGTTATTTTTGAAGCTCAGTACAACATATAGTGAATCATAACATATAGTTCTCTTTACATTGGTAAAACAAGCCTGTGGATTACACTAATATTTACAAATGACATAGAATTGTTTACAAAATTCTATCTAGCTAGGCTGGCAGTCTTCACAATCCCCCCCCCCCCAGAGAACTCAAGTTAGTTATTCAAGCGAACCTTGAGAAACGTTGCTTGAGAGGGTTAGGTCTATCTGGGTATAACTTACCCCATTCCCTGTCTTGACAGCCCATCTGCGTTGGCATTGCTAATCCTACTGCTGTGCTGCACTGACATATCATATGTTCGCACCCTTAGGCTCTACCTTAGTAACTTGGCATTTTGATGGCTGGCTCAATGTAACCATGTTAGGAGATTATGATCTGTAACTACAATGAATTTCCATCCATACAGATAAGGCTGAAGTTTCTATAAAGCCCACACTATGGTTAGACATTCCTTTTCTACAGCTGCATAGCATTCCTCCCTGGGTTGGAGCCTACAACTGAGATAAACCACTGGGTGCTCTTCTCCCTCTGAAGAAATCTGCCTAAGTACAGTCCTCACCACATGGTCCAAGACATCCACCTGCACTATAAATTATTTGCTGTAATCTGGACTGGCTAACACAGGGGGGCCTCCCAAAGTTTCTTTAAGATTCTGGAATGCCTGCTCACATGTTGTGGTCCACACTACTTTATCTGGCATGTTTTTCCTTGTCATGTCTGTGAGGGGAGCAGCTATAGTACTATAAATGGAGACTAACTTTCTGTAGTACCCTGCTGTCCCTAAAAATGCCCTCACCTGTTTATTTGGTAACAGGTGCAGGCCATGCCTGAATGGCTTCCATTTTGGCAGGTTCTGTCCTGATCTTACCACTCCCCACTCTATGTCTTAGGTACGAGACCTCTGCCATACCCCACCTAACATTTGCTGGGCTTAATGGTCAACCCTGCCCTGCAGAATGGCTGTAGATGGCAATATCATCTAGGTAAGCAAAGGCAAACCCTTCTGCTCCTGCTAGGATATGATCTACCAGCCTCTGGAAAGTCGCTTGGGCATTTTTCATTCCAAAGGGCATCTCTGTGAACTCATATAAGACAAAAGGAGTCACAAAGGCTGACCTCTGTCTAGCACTGGGAGACAAGGGCACCTGTTGGTAACCCTTGGTAAGATCAATGGTGGGAAGATACTTAGCCCCACTCAGCTGCTCTAGGGCTTCAGCTGTCTTAGACATGGGGTAAGCATCTGACTCTGTGTGACTATTTCATTAACTGTAGTCAATACAGAACCTGGTACTGCCATCCTTCTTTGCCACCAGCACAAATGGGGAGGCCCAGGGACTGTTGGACTCTTGAATTACCTCTAGTCCCAACATTTCATATATTTCCTCCCTCAGCATCTGTTGGCACCCTATAAGGGGCTTTCCTAATAGGCCTTTGGGGTCCTGTATTCACCTGGTGCTGCACCAGGTGGGTGCACCCTGGTTTCCCAGTGAACATGTCCCCAAACTGCTGTAACACTGCTCAGATTTCTTGAACCTGGGTATGAGATAGCTGCTGGGACATTGCTACCCCTTCCACTGAGGTGTCAGTCCAAGCCTCACTGAGGAGATCAGTCACTAGATCTCCCTCAGACTCCTCCTGCAGTCCACTGCAAATAATAAGCACAATGGCCTCCCTATCATGGTAAGATTTAATCATATTAACATGGTACAGTTTGTGCCTCTGCCTCCTGCCTAGCAAGTCTACTATGTAGTTAACATCACTTACCTGTCTTACCACCTTGTAGGGTCCTTCCCAAGCTGCTTACAGCTTGTTGTGTCTGACAGGAATGTGAACCATCACCTGCTGCCCTACAGCATACTCTCTAGCTCGAGTATTCCTGTCATACCACACCTTTTTCTGTTGTTGGGCTTCTGCCAGGTTCTCCTGGGCAAAGTCCATGAGTTCCCCAAACCTTGCCCTGAGGTTTAGGACATATATCACAGCAGACTCCTTGTGTGATTCACACTCATTTTCCCACTCATCATGAATTAAATCCAGAGGCCCCCTCACCTTATGCTCATACAACAACTCAGGGGGGTGAAAAACCTGTGGATTCCTGGGGAACATCTCAGCAAAGTAAACAACATTTGTGACAAATATTTGTCCCACTCCCTCTTAAACTGGTCTGCAAATGCCTGTAGTATGGACTTGATTGTAGAGTTTAACATCTCAACAAGACCATTAGTCTGGGGATAGTAGGGGGGTGGTCTTCATGTGATTCACCCCACAGTACTTCCACAGACAAGCCAGCAGGTCTGACAATAAAATGGAACCTCTGTCAGTCAGTATTTCATTTGGGAAACCTACCCTGCTGAAAACCTCTAACCAAGCTTTTGCCACCTTTTCTGCCTCAATGGAGGACAAGGCAACTGCCTCAGGGTATCTTGCAGCATAATCTACTACTGCTAGGATACTTTCTCCCTGTGGAATGTGGGGTACTCAGACCCCACAATATCCATAGCTACCCTCTGAAATGGCTCTGCAGGCAAAGGCATCAAATGAGCTCTCACCTTGTCTCCTGCCTTGCCTACCTTTTGGCACTGCTCACAGGTCCTGCAGTACCTTGTTACATCTCTGGAAATTCCAGGCCAATAGAAGTTCTGCATAATATGTCTCTTTGTACATTTTATGCCCGTATGACCTGCAAAGGGAATATCATGGGCTATGGCTAGAAGTGCCAGACTGTAGACTCTAGGCACTCCCAACTGCTGAATTTTCTCACCTTCTAGCCCATCCTCAGGGGTCCACTCTCTGTACAGTAACCTTTTGTCACAGCATACAGATCCCCCCTTCCCTTGAGAATCAGGTGCCTCACTAGCTACCTGCCAAAGGCCTTACAATGTAGGATCTGAGAGCTGAGCCTGTTTGAACTCTCTCTTTGTAACCCTTCCCATCTCCCCTTCCATGGGAAGTCTGGTATCCTCTGACAACGGTGTCTCATTGTCAGCCTGGGTACTACTACTCACCTCTGCCCTTGCAGTCACTCTGTCCAAGGGAACCTCAGTACCCACAAGCAGCTGTGGTTCACATTCAGTCTCACTGCTACAGGGTAGTTCCCTCCCTGAAGTAACCACCTCACCAATCCTGGCTGCAAGTGTGCAGTCTGCCTGGGTCTCTCTCAGCCTACCAGACCCACATACTTGTCTCCAAGCCTGACTGGGTGTAACTGCATGAGCGCACAGTACTGCATTATCAAAATCATTCCCTATCAGGTCATCTGCAGGAATATCCTCAAACACACCTACTTGTTGGCTTCCTTTTTCACCCTACCAGTCAAGGTGAACCCTAGCAAAAGATATTTGGATTGGGGTCCCTCCTAAAGCTCTCACTGGAGTAGACTGCTGAGGCAAGTAGTGCTCCTCTGTAACCATTGTAGGCTTCATAATGGTTATGTCAAAGGCTGTGTCTGTCTTAGCAATGGCCTCTTTGCCATTCACTATGATAAGATATAAACTCTGGTGGTAGTTTGGTACCCCTGTTGTCTCAGGACAACCTACTGTTGGCATTTTGTCCTTCCCACTTACTGTCTCCCTCACCTTTTGTTCCCCACCTTGCCTGTGTAGGCATCTATATGCCACACGGCCCCACTGGTTGCATTTAAAACATTTAACCCTAGGTTCTGTATGTGTACCTGGACAAGTGGCTTCTCTTGCCACTGACAGATTCTGTTGGGGCAGTCTGGGCTGCCCACTATGGGTTTATTTAGACCCATGAGCAGCACTGGGTGTCCATTTCCTATGCAGTGACGCCCTGCTTGCTAGGTATAGGTCTCCATCCTTCCCCAACCTATCTGAAGTAGCACATTTTCTATCAGCTAACCAGAGCATCATGTCCTCAGGCAAAGTGCTAAGGGCTTTTTCCCTCACCAAAAGGTCTGCCAGCCCTTCAAAAGTGGTGACCTGACATCCATTAACCCACGTATGAAAATAAGTGCTTAGTACAGCAACATATTCACACACACTTTCATCTGCCTTGTGTCTATGCTCACGAAACATTTTCCTAAAAGCTTCAGGTGTTATCTTAAAAAATTCTAACAAACAATTCTTAGCAGTATAATAAAAAAAAATCAGAATCAGGTAGTTTAGACAGCACAGTTATGGCTTTACAATGGAGTAAGGGGGTCAGGAACTGTACCCAAAGCCTTTGGTCAACATCATACTATTTACGTACCTTCTCAAACATGTGAATGAAACTATGAAAATTATCCCCCTCTGTAAACTGTGGAAGAAATTTACTGACCTTTTGTGCTTCTGGGGATCGGTTACTCCCTTCCTCATTAAGTCCATGACTCTGGCGAAGAGTCAGCATCTCCTTTTCATTTTGCCTCTGCCTCTCCTTCTCCTCAGTTTCTATTTCCAAATGCCTGGCCTCCAACTCAAGTCTCTTTAGCTCCAGATGGATTTTTAAGTCTTCTGCAGAAAGGTTTAGCTATCTATTCTCTGAGTGTTGTACATCTCCACAGCCAGTCTGATCATCCTCCTGGGGTTGATATTTTCTGCTGCAGCTGTGTCCAAAGTTGCAATCATATCTGTCTTAGTCAGGTTTCCATGTACCAGTCCTTTAGCCTGGCACATCTCAGCCAATTGGCTCCTTATCAGCTTGACATACTCCTCTGCTGACATGCTTGCCTGCTCTCCCTGACTAACTAAGTTAACAAAAAATAAAACAATTGTGATCTGAACTCTGAATGTTCACTACATGGCTAATTTAGAATACAAAAACACCATCAGTGATCACTGTACACAAGCTACAGGAATTCACTATCCACACCACTACAAGCCAATTAGTATGTGAAGTGGCTAACTCACCACAATCAAACAATTTGTAGATATCCCACCACTGCCAAACAATTTATATGTGACATCCATGCACTGGCCCAGTAATCAAGGAGCCTCCATCTACATCACTAGCACCAGTGAGGGGTGTGCACATTGGGGGGATAACAAGTACACACACACAATTGGCTAAAATTTTGGTGTCATTCAAAGGTGATACAGTGTCTGTCAGCCTGGGATGACATGCTCGACAAGCCATGTTGCTTCACTAGGGACGGCTTGCACCTGTCACCACTAGGCTTTCAGATATTGGCAAAGGCTTTTGCCACCCCCATAGTGCCTTTTTTAGGCAAGGCTCAAAAGTCAAACCCACCCCCATAGACAGCACAAGGAACAAGAAACTAAGGGTAATGCTGCTAAACGCCAGAAGTCTTAACCTCAAGATGCATGCACTCGAAGCTCTCCTCAGTATGGAGAACATCGATATGTGTGCAGTGACAGAAACCTGGTTCAAGGCTCCAGAGAGCACCCCAGCACTACCAGGCTATACCTCATATCATGCTTTTCAGCCCAAAAACCTGGAAAGAACCACAAAAGGAGGGAGAGTTTCCATATTTATCAAGGATATCCACACCTCCAGGTTAGTGGCATTGCACGAAATATTGGAGACCATCCATGTGCAACTAACAGTGGGCAAGACTGCTTTTCAGTTTATAGCATCCTACAGACCACCCTCTCAAAGTCAGGAATCCCACTCGGCTTTCCTGAAAACATTGGAGAACATGAAGATCTCTCCGAACACCATTATATTGGGCAACTTCAACTACCCAAACATTGACTAGGAGCACTACTCAAGCCCCAGCACCTTAGCCCAAAGGTTCCTGGAAATTATAAACTCAAATGCTATGGAACAACTAGTCACCACTCCCACAAGAGGGGACAACATACTAGACCTGATCATTACCAACATGGGGACTCTATGCTCCACACCAGAAGTATATCCCTCATTGGTAAGATCAGACCATAAATTAATTTCACTGGATGTCCACATCCCGACCCCACCCCCAGCCCAGAAAACCACAGTGAAAAACTTCTCAAAAGTGAACTTCTCACTTCTCAAAACTGAAGTGGAATCCTTCAAAGCCCCAGGGCCAGTGGAAACTATGGCCCAAACTGCAGAATCCTGTATAAATGCATTCTACGGACATCTCCAGGAATGCATGGATCATACTATCCCAAACAAAACCAAGACCCAATCATCCAAAGGCAGGCATCCAGTCTGGTGGACCCCTGCCATAAATAAACTGTACAACAGAAGGAGGAAGCTACTACATGATAGAGCAAAATCCCTAATAGGGAAGGCATCTTTGATCAGTACTAGCAAAAAATTACGATCCCACATAAAATCCTCCAAGGCCAGCTTTGAGAGAAAAATTGCACAGGACACCAAAGACAATCATAAGGCTTTGTTCAGTTATGTTAGAAACCTGGGATGTAACTCCCAGACTTGTTCTGAGTTGATTCTAAACGACAAAAAATACACTGAACCCACAGACTTTGCCAATATCCTGTCAGACAGGTTCTGTGCAAACTTCTCCACCCCCCCCCAAAAGAGCAAATATCTATCCCAGCAGAGGGCTGCCTCCCAAACATCTATGATGCTCAGGTGAAGGCTGCCCTCCAAAGCAAAAAACACTGCTTCCATGGGACCAGATGGCATCCCAGGTTGCGTCCTACATGAACTCCAAGAGGAACTAATCCCTCAAATAAAACAGCTATACAATCTCAGCCTCACTACAGGCTATGTGCCCACAGAATGGCGTACAGCAACAGTGGTCCCACTCCACAAAGGTGGAGCCTCTACGGACCCTGGAAACTATCGCCCCATAAGCCTGACTAGCTTAGTCTGCAAGGCTATGGAGAGAATCATCATGGAGCTCATAAACAAAGACATAGGGGACCTACAGACACTAGATCCTACCCAGTTCAGCTTTGTCAAGGGCAGATCCTGCCTTTTGAACCTGGTTGACTTCTTCGAAACAGTCACCAAAGCCATAGATGAAGGGAAAGTAGTCCACACAGCCTATCTGGACCTTGCAAAGGCGTTTGACACAATACCCACTGGCATCATAGATAAGCTATCCAGCTTAAATATAAACCCCTATGTCACAAGATGGGTCACAAACTGGCTCAAAGACAGAACTCACAGAATGAGAGTTGCTAGAGCCATGTCAGACTCGAAACCGGTCACAAGTGGTGTCCCACAGGGTTCTGTCCTGGGACCACTCTTGTTCGGTATATACTTTTTCGAGGTACAGGCAAACATGGGAGGACTATGGCTCACCAAGTTCACAGACGACTGCAAACTGGGTGCCATAATCAACTCTCCAGCTGACACAAACATCCTTCAAAAAGTCTCACAGAGACAGATAACTGGTGCCAGCACCATGATTTAAAGCTAAATGCCAAAAAATGTATAGTCATACCCTTTGGCAAAAACAATGCGCCCACAAATTACCACATAGGCGGAAACCCATTAACTACAGAGAAAGTTATTAGGGACCTGGGGACCCAAGTTGATAGCAATCTCTCCTTTGAAAACCACATTGCCAAAGTGGTTAGAAAGACCTTCTACATAGCCCACCTCATCACGAAGGGTTTCACATCTAGATCAAGAGAGGTAATCGTGCCCCTTTATTCATCCCTCTTCAGGCCCATCATAGAATACAATGCCCCTTTTGGGATGTACCTTACCCGACACCTGCAGTAATTAGAAAGACCCCAAAAGTATCTCACCAAGAGGATCAAGGGTCTCAAACAGATGCCATATGCTGCTCAGTTAAAAAAACTCCAGCTCTACTCAGTTGCATACCGCCTACTTCAAGGCGATCTATGCCTGACATACAAAGCTATGTCAAATCCAGAATTAATGGACATGCTCCACCTCAGTAAATCTAAATCCCTTAGAGCCACACGATCGAGGGACTTGAACCTCAGCACAGAAATAAATAGAACTTGCTGGAGGGACAGATTCATAACCCAGAGGCTCCCTTCACTCTGGAATAGAATTCCAGTTCATGTGAGGCAGAGCACCTCACTGAATCTCTTCAAGAAGAGTCTCGATAGGTGGATGGGGGATCGTAGGTTTGTCACAGGGATTGCTCCCATGTCACTATTAGACAGAGGCACAGTAAACTAAACCTTAAAAAGGGCACAGTATACTCAAATCAAGGGGTGGCGTAAGCCATACCGAATCGGGCGAGGCTTATAATTGCCTCAGGGCAGATAGCCTAGTATGAACCTGTGAACCTATGAACCTATAAAGTACAATTTCCCTTAAGAACACACAGAGATCACAGTCAGTCTGAGGCTGGTTTCTCCCTTCCTCTCCAGATCCCCAATAAGACTCCCCACTGGCACAGCTATAGGGTCCAGATCTCAGCCTAGTGGTCAAGCTAAAACCTCCAGCACCCTCTCTGTCTAACCAGTGCTTCATGTCCCTGCCCAAGTAGCTGACATACACACTTTAAGGTTTGATTTAGATGCAGACACTCCTGGGGAAGGCTGGCACTGGTTCTCCAGCTATGCCCCCTTTCTACCCAGACTATAAGGTAGTACCGATGGCCCCCAACCATGACTATCAGCTACTATAAGGCCCTTCCCAAAGAGTGACAAAGTTCCCTGTGTAATATTACTGTTATCTGAATAGTAAATATGATGAGCAGCAAGACTATTGGAGTGGCTTGGACAGTATCACCAAATACATGCAAGTACTCTAGAGCTTAAATTATCTCTGCAGAAAACCGCCACAGTTGAAAGGTTTAAAATATTTAATAATAAATAATAAAAACACAAGACAATACTCATCAATTCAACACAGTGCTAATCAAGAGTTGAGAGATCACAGGAATCTTTAAAACAATATTGTAGGGTAGTCTCACATAAATATAGAAAACAGCTAGACTAATCTGGCTAAATTCCTGTCTAAGTCTAATAGAAATCACTGTTCTAAATACTATTTATATACACAGCAAGCAAGTGCTGGTGAGTGTATGTTCTTACTAGATCCCAGACAAGATATAAAATGCCCAATATTTCTCTCTGAGAAAGTCTTAAATTGATAATACACAGTACTGCTGAGTCATTTCACATTACATTATTTTTATGTACAAATGTCATAGAATTATTTACAAAATTTTGTCTAGCTAGGCTGGCAGCCTTCACACCATGAATATGTATAGTAAGGTACAAGCAGTGAAAATGTATTAATTGTTTATAATTTTGTACATTTTTATAAACCACGGGAAACGATGTGAGCCATAATTAATAAAGAATTCAAGGAATTTATTTAAGAGGGAAAGAGGGCAAGAAATGGGTGGGATAAATGGTTTCTCTCCACATAACAAAGTGGTTTAAGATTACCAGATTTGAAGGAATTCTTTAGAGCTCCACAGTTAAGGCTCATATACATAATACAGGCAGAAGACAACAAATCAAAGTGGAAAGAAATCATGTTGAAATGGTGTGGGGGAGGATTCATGAAATGAGAGAGAGAGTGGAATTTTGGATGCAGACACTTAAGAAGACAAGTAACAGCCATAGAGAATATTATATTTAAAAAGTGGCAGAAAATAGTTTGAGAACTAAGCCAACATGGGGATGGAGAAAGGAGACTTTACTAATATGAATGACTGCAAGTAGGAACAAAGAAAATAGGCAAGAGGGAGCTAGAATTTGTTGGAGAAAATTAGCAAAATAACCAAGGATGTGGGAGCAAATAGCTAGGTAGGGGAAAGTCACAGAGTGGGATGAGGTCAAGCAGAAGTTTGGACTTGGGGTTGTAGATCTCAGTCCCTAACAGGGACTAGTAACAGAGCATGGGTATAGGCAAAGCAATAGGGGAATGTTAACTGAAAGCCCAGCACTAGTTAAGATAATAGTTGATTCTAGAACAGAAGTTGTATTAAATAAGAGATAATTGGTATGGTATATAACCAGAAGAGGTTTGAATATGCTGGGATATGAGAATGGAAAGACAAAAGACAAAGAAATAATGGGAGGATGTTTATATGGCTCCCAGGTATGCAACAAAATCTTGAAGTTTTAGGATTTTTGTGTGAATGAGTTTGTATACGCATTTTATGTACTAATACACAACAGAGAATTTTTCTACAGGTAAACATCAATTGATGGAGTTATAATGAGAAAGAGAAGAGTACCTGGGAACATGTTTTGGGGGGATGCAATGAGCTGATAGATTTTAGAAATTCCCTAGCTTAGAATTTGTCAGAAATGTTAGGACAACAAATTACTTTAATGAAGGAAACTATTCTTTTGAGGTGGGATAGAGAAACTGAACTGCCTAGTCACAGTAAGGCCCTACTAACCCCCGGATTCTCAAAAGCTTGCATGGCATGCAAGATCAGTGCAGGAGCTCAAGCAGGCGATATGTCTGCCATGCGATCCAGGAACAGCCTGCAGGGGCATGCACAAGCGCTCCTGCACTAATCTTGCACGGACGAAGCCCTTGTATACAAATCACCCCATTTGCAGGAGAAATCCATGCAAATGAGGGAATTTCTGATCCAGAAAGCTTGCGACTATTCGTGCAGGACTAGTGCAATCAGAAGAAATGTAGTCTGCTAGTAACCGAGTCACGTCTGTAAAATCCAAAATGGAGCTATGACAGCCCCAAATAAATGCCGTATACCATGTAGTAAGTATGCCATTGGCCAAGTATAAGGCCACTGGCATTGCAAACAGTACAAAAAATTTAAAAAAATCAACTTTTAATTGTTATTAGCTGATCTTGGGTTGTTTTAGTGTAGGGCAGCAGCACTCAAACGGGATGGGGGGAAAATAACAAAACAAACCCAAATTAAGCATTCTAACTAAAATCCGTATTCTGCCATGCAAGTCAATGGCAAGCAGAAGACAACATGGCCAGTGAGTAGTGGTTGTTAAGGGGGGAGACTCAGTGTGAGACATGTATGCATTAGCAGGCAATCCTATGCAAATGAGGGGAAGGATAGTGAATCCCAGTTTTCCCCAGGATGTAAGGCAGGTCCCAAAATCTATCAGCTTATTGCATCCCCCCAAAACATGCTCCCAGGTACTCTTCTCTTTCTCAGGTCAGTCTAAAAGTATGAATAGCTGGGTGCAAGCCTAGGAGGTAGGAGACATCATGGGTGTGTGTGTCAGGCATACTGTAAGTGGACTGGAGCCCTGTGGCTTGGGGTTGCACCTATCTTAGCACAGCTAAGCTAAGAGGTGTGTCTAAACCTGCCTAGCAGTCTTTACAAAGCCTAAGTGGGTATGCATGCTGCGCACTGGGTCATACAGGAAGAAGAAAAAGATTAAACCAGTAAATAGCAGCAGTGTGCAGATATGAGCACTCTGCGTGGCACGCATGCGGGCTTAAACAGGAAGGCAATGGGAAGGGAAAACAGCAGTAGGAAGGTAATGAAGGAGTACTAGCTTAGCTTGCATATGAAATGTATCAGAACCAGCCAATTACACAGGCAGCAGACCAGCCAAGCCCATAACACTACTATAAACTGTGCAAACACCTACCCCTCTGGTTTTCCAACACTCTACACCACTGGTGTAAACAAGCGGGGAACTTTTAACACTCACAACTGCAAAATGTTAGGGGCTGCAATAGCTACCATACAACAAATTGTGGAAGAGGCTGAATGTGGTGAGGATGTGAATGCTGCTGAGCAACCCACAGTGAGGAGACAGAGAAAAGTGTACAGACCCAAGGTAACCTACCAAGTGCTACATGAGCTGGAGATAGTGGAGTGCTATAGGGTGGACAGGGACCTCCTGCAGCAAATTGTTGAGCTATGCCGGCCATGCCTCACACATAGAACTAACAGACAGGAACCCATCCCAGTGGATACAAAGGTATGTGTAGGCCTAAGAATACTAGCTACAGGTACTTTCCAAAAGCCAACTGGAGATATGATGGAGATCTCACAGGCATCGGCATCCAGGGTCCTCCACCAGTTCCTGGATGCCATGTCAGCACATGTTGGTGAGCATGTATATTTCCCTAACACCCATGAGGCGTTGGCCAGCAATATGCAACTGTTCCACCAAATAGCAGAATACCCTGAGGTAGTGGGTGCTATAGACTGCACACACATATGCATCAAAGCACCACCCGTTGAGCAGGGTAAGGTCTACATCAGCCGCAAGGGCTTCCCCTCCATCAACTGCCAGGTCATGTGCAATGCTCAGGGCATAATACTGAACGTGTGTGCTGGCTGCCCTGGAAGCTATCACAATTCCCACATTTGGCATCTGGCACAGCTGTACCAGAGATATGCCAATGGGAACATTCCACATGGTCACCTAGTGGGGTATGCTGGATATGCACTGTAGCTGTGGCTGATGACACCTATCAGAAATGCACACACACACGAACAAGAACTCTATCATGAGGCAGACGCACAAACAAGAATCATAATAGAGTGTGTGTTTTGGATGCTTAAATCATGGTTCCGGTGCATGGACACATCCGGTGGAGCCTTGCAGCACTCACCAGCTACATGTACCCAAATTGTCCTTGTATGTGTCATACTACACAATATGATCATACAGAAACAGTTGCAGCAGGAACAGGACGGGGCAGGGCCACACAACCTCCCACCATTCCCAAGGCCTGCACAGGCACAGAGTGACTCGGAGTAGGAACAAACTGAGCCTGCCCCAGTAGGCAGAAGGAGGCATGCCCAGTATGCCCTGGCCTTGGCAAAGAGGCTACACATAGCACATACATTGACACGGGAGTGACCCAGGGAATAACACCTCTCTCTGACTCTCACATACAGTAAAAGGGATGCCAAACATTACACTACCAGTGCCTAACCATGTGTAGGGAGTGTACTATGTGCATCGAACATAGGCAGCCCTGCAGCACCACCTTCAATACTGGGACACCCACAAGGTAAGTGACTCACACATGCCAGTCAGGGGGGGTCACATACCCAACAACAGTCAAAGCCAGCAGGACAGGTGTAGAAAAACACAAACAAATGCTGTGCTATGGCCTCTGAATGAGGCGTATGGGCAACCCCCCCTCCCCCCAGGCCTACACAGACTGACTACAGCAGGCCAGGCAGTGGGACGTCAGTTGTGAAGGCTAGAAAGTCAAACACTAATATATAGGTAATTATAAGCTAAGATCTGTAGTACACTCATATGCCTCTAGCCAGCACAATAGGTAAGACTACAGACTGAAATGGAGTACCCGACATACCAGTATAGTCCTAGCAAATGTGTACAAGTGTCAGGTGTGCCCCCCCATCCTACATAGACATATAGTAACAGTCAGGTGTGCCCCCCCCGCTATGCAGAAATTTAGTAACAGTCAATGCCAAATGATCGATGGATACCCTGCAGAGACAGCATGCTACATGTTGGTGTACAACACAAGCGTCAGCACTGCAGTACAAACTACCTGGACTTGACCCACACATGCAATACAGACGGCCATACTGGGCATGCTCATACACTTAGAGAAATGAAGGCAATGTAAGTCAACAACATACTGAAAGGTCACACGGCATGCTCACATGCTTAAACACATAAAGGCCATGTCTGAAAACACCAGTGGACCAGACATATCTGGCAGTCACAGTGGATAGTGGATACACTCATCAGTATGCACCACTCATGCTTTGAACACACAGTGGATAGGAATACAGACATATATGTAAGGACAACACACTATAATAAGCCAAATGTAGACAGACATAGATGTGTGGAAGAGGGTAACTGTGACAAGGAGACATCCAGGCCTGTCCCACCCAGCACACAGCCAAAGGGCCCCAAACACATGAGGTGCAGATGTCACTCACTGCAGATACTAGCCACCAGTATCTGTCAGCAGTACAGACTATGTGGTGCACGTGCCAACTGTGCAACATGACTGTAAAAGGAAGTAGTCATCTAGCAAATGCATATGCATACCTGTAAAATATGACCCTGTGTGTGCCCGCATGTGGCATGTCAACCCCTAGATGAATTGGTAATGGCCCATGCACACACACTGCCCTCCCCATAGCCCTACTATGACAAGCCTGCTGAGGTCATCCAATATGAAATACACCTTTGGGAGAATTGTGGCCTAGTAATCTCTGTGGCATGTCCCGTAACTGTGTACTGCTGTAGTGTGTTAAGCTATTTAGGTAGGAGTTCAAATCGCAGACTTGCCAACTGTGTGTGTTTAGGTGCGTGTCTGCCTGATTGTGTAGAGGGCAATGCTTTTTAGGGTAGTCGCACTCCCAACAATTTAAATGCACAACTTAGGCAAGGCTGCTGTCATTCACCTAGTAATACACCTCTGGGAAGCTGTAGCCCAGTAATCTCCATAGCGCATCCTGTAACTGCATACCCCTATAGTGTGATAAACTAGTTAGGTAGGAGTTGTATTCCCAGACATGGCAACTGTGTGTGAGTGTACACATGTGTGTGATAAACTAGCTAAGTAGGAGTTCTAACCCCAGCCTTGACAACTGTGTGTGTGTCTGTCTAACTGCCTGTGTAGAAAGAAATGTTTTGTAGGGTAGGCACACCCCCTACAATTTAAATGCTCTACATTGGTAAGGCTGCTGATGTCATCCACACTGAAATACACCTCTAGGAAGGCTGTAGCCCAGTAATCTCCATAACTGTGTACTGCTGTAGTGTAATTCAGAACTCTGGTAGGGTTCTATACCCACCCATGGCAGTTCTGGATGTTTTGTGTGTGTTTCACTGTCTGTGTAGGGAGTAATGCATTTTAGGCTAGTCACACTCAGTACATGTCAAATTCCCTACTTTGGCAATACTGCTGATGTCAGCCAATGTGATACACACCTTTGGGAAAGGAGTACTGCAATAATCACCATGGCACATACTAGAACTGCGTAGTGCTGTAGTGTAATAAACTAGTTAGGTAGGGGTTCTACTCCTGGACATGACAGGTGTGTGCGTGTGTGTGTGCATGTGTGTTTGTACGTCATATCCTGTGTGGAGGAGAGTGTGTGTGTGTGTGTGTGTGTGTGTGTGTGTGTGTGTGTGTGTGTGTGTGTGTGTGTGACACTTGGGCCCAATGTGTAGCGGGTTTTGCAATTTTCTCATATGGTGGCCTTAGTACATATCATAATGTCTACTGTACAGGGAAAACAGCTGTGAAATAGCCATACCCATTCATGTGACATCAAGACCAGGCAATTACAGTTAGTAACCCCAGCATTACCCAGAGTACACTCTCAACCCATGCCTCATACACACACACATGGCAAGGCAACAGCCATGATGTGTGTAGTACACTGCATATTGGTGACTGATAGTAACTATGGTGTAAATGCAGTGGCCTACAGAGGCCATGGCACCCTGTCCATCAGTACGATAGGCACATAATTGCAGACATTGTGCCTTCAGTATGTTTCCCACTGGATGCCTGCAACAACTGTGGTTCCATCAAATGTGATCCACAAAGGACATACCATGCCTTACACACATGCTCTGTATGGACAGATGCCACTGGCACCAGGGAATACCTGTAGCATGCTATCATTGTAGGTGCAGGGTCAACCTGCTGTCCATTACCTAGCCCCATCACATGAGGGCGGGGCTGACACATCTGATGATAACATTCTGTGTACACAACATGGACCAGACAATCCAGGTACACTTCCACATGCCACTGTACATGAATGTGGGACGTGTGCACATCCCAAACACCATCCGTGTCATGGTGTATAGAACGCATACATGCCAAGCATTGCACAGCACTGGTCACGCACAATAGTAACCCAGGAGACTGGATGGTGAATACTGTACACACCTGTGCGGTCCATTCCGGATACTACACCCCTTAGCTATAATGCAGACCATTTTCATGTGGCCTGATGCCAAGGTATATCCCTCACCTAGTCTTGTACAGCTGTCTGGCACTGTCAACTACTATACACCCGTGAAGCAATGCACACATGCACACCAGTACCAGCACCCTGTGTCTGTGTGTGTGTGTGTGTGTGTGTGTGTGTGTGTGTGGTGTATGATGCTTCTGACCACAGTTATATCCAGTACCACCCCATTGGCATACTGAAGCATGCTCTCTAATGTCAGACACTGTCACATACCCTTTGACCATAGAACCCCAGGATAACCCCTGTGGGCCAATTGATACCTATGCATTACTGTATTGTGGCAAGGAAACTGGTTAAGAAGTGTATTCATTACCCTGCCATGTGTGGCAATGTGTATGAGTCCCTCACAGACTGTGGCTGTGTTGGCGCTGACACCTGTTCATGTGTACAGGCTCATGTGCTACACCTACTGTATCACAACAGTGTTGCAGATGTCACTCACCAGCACATATACGTTTGGACATCTCACCAACATTTAAACTATGTGGCACATGCAATAACTGCATACACATGTGATAGCTATGCATAGTCAGTCAGGTGTTTGAAACCCAGTACTGGTAGGTGTGTGACACAAACATGCTTAAGTTTTACTCACCCACACTTTCCCTAACATACTTTGTCTCTGTCTGTCCTGCCCACACCCAGTCTGGTGGATGTGGGATGTACACCTGCTTTGCTAGGCAGCAGCTTGTGTTTTGTAAGTGATGGTCATGATCAGCTGATGGCCTCTGCACCAATTGCAGTCTTCCTCTAGCTGAGTGCATGTGGAACAGTTGTGGTAATGTTCCCATAGCCAATTGCATGGTAACACACTCCAATATCTAGGAACATCATTTTGGTGTTGGCCCCTTACATCCACTGTGGGTAGGAACTAGATCTGTTGTTTGGCGAAATGCATCTCAGATGGATTGGGGATTTACATCTAGTAACATACACTCTGGAAACAGGACAACACACAGGAGGGTGATGTGCCTGACCTGACTACAGCCTGTAAGTGCTGCTATACTGCATGTGGAGCAATGTTGGTTTAACAGTGTGTGTGTGTGTGTGTGTGTGTGTGTGTGTGTGTGTGTGTGTGTGTGTGTGTGTGTGTGTGTGTGTGGATATGGCTGTCCTACATGTTGTAATACCTGCCATGTCAGTAGTCTATTTTTTGAGGAATCTGCATCTGCAGGGTCGTCTGCAGACTGGGCAGTGTATTGTGCCCTAAGTGTCATGTGTTATCCACTGAGCATGTATTGGTGAACTGCAGAAGGTAGTGCAACGATTGCAGTCTGTAGATGGTGAAAGCCCTGGCAGTTACTGACTTCATATCTCTCATAGGACATATGTTGCAACAAATCCTGTTACGACAGTACATGTATGAGGTTATCACAGCAACATGTCAATATTGGCCCTGTGTATGTGCTTCCAGCCAGAACTCTGTCAACCTTTGTACATATGTTGTGCATTAAGAGATGCATATGTGCTGTACACCATCATTAGTGTCATCATATCTGATAGCAAGCCAGGGAGATATCAGACTGCTACACATGTTATGTACAGTATGAGGTGGTGCAGCGGTAGCATTGTTGCCCCACAGCAAGAGGTTCTCCTGTTCAATTCTCAGCTGGAGTGCCTTCTGTGTGGAGTCTGCATGTCCTCCCCATGGTCGATTGGTGTTCAAAAGACATGCGTGAATAAGCATGCCTTTCCTGAAGGTTGGGCGTCGGGCTGGCAACTCGGCACCATAAAAATCTACTGCCAATCATTAGCAGACTGGAGTTCCACTGTGGTGACCCCTAACCAGGAAAGCTGAAAAGACAAACAAGACAAACCAAGACAGTCCATGGTTGTTTGTACAAAAACTGAGGTCTGTGTAACTATGGTGAATGTCAACAGTGTATGTATTGTGAACATGTTTTTTAACCTGTGTACAGACTGTGGTATATGTCTTTGTTATAGGTCCTGTTCTATCTGATGTTACATGCTGCTCCATTGTATGTTACCGTATTGGTTTACATATTTGTAGGGCTATACACACACGTCCCATACCACAGACAGACAGCAGACCACACCATGTAGCAGCCCAGTATATGTAGGGTTAGTCTGTGAGTGGCACATATGAGGATGGTGTTGAACAGATAGTCCATATACTGTACTTTTATGCTAGCTTACTATATGCGGCTGTGGCTGTGTTCACATTGGATGTGGTTATTCACCTTCACACAGGTGTATCTTACCCTGTGGTGTGACATGCCTGCAGAGCCTGCTATATATGCAGGTACATGTGCATTCCTCCATAGGAGATGTTGGCCAGTGTTGAGCTAGTCTGACTGTAGTCTGCACAGTGCATTGTTACATGTCTAGCAGCATAGTGTATTTATCCCGTGAGATGTCATGTGGAGATACTTGCTGGATGAACTGCTGCCGGGTCTCCCTTAACAGTCATAGATGTCAGACAGGGTAGTGAGATGCTGTACAGATGTATGTCACTATCTAATGGGTAGTATGTGGCGATGGCACCCCTGCACCAGTGGGTATTATGTATCAGGCCAGACAGGGGTGTGTGAATACATAACCTATGGTGGCATATGTATGCCAGCCGTTATGTATTATACCCATCTACATGGCTGTTAAATATTGTCATGCATGGTACACATATTTAGCACTAAGGAGTTCTGTGTATACCTCCAGACTGTAAAAAGTGTTTCAGAATGTCCACATGTATTGGCCAATATCTGTGCTGCAGTCCATGGGGGCATTATGTGCTAGCAGTGGTAGTTTACCAGGATGTCCTTAGGATGTCTGTCAGTAGCCAATGGCACACATGTGGAAAGCAGATGTGACCTCCCACACACACCATGTCTGTGAAGATAATCCCAATTACAGTAGCAATAGTCTGCCAATATACCTGCTATACATACCTGACATCCACTTGCACTATGTCGTTGTGTCTATAAGGGCTGGGGAAGATCTACACTCTGTGTCCAGGACATATGGTGAGAACATCTGTACATATAATCATATATATATATATATATATATATATATATATATATATATATATATATATACACATATTCATATTAGCGTATCTAGATGGGTATGTATATGTACATTGATATACATATACACACCCAGATATATACGTATACAGAGCAATATATGTCTACACATATACAGATAGTGATACATATGCACATAAATGTATGGATATCTACAGATATATCGACAGTAGTAGGTATATCGGTATAGATATGTATGCACATATAGTTTTATATATATATATATATATATATATATATATATATATATATATATATATATATATATATATATATATATATATATATATATATATATATATATATATATAACTATATTTTCAGACTCTAAGCCGGTCACAAGCAGTGTCCCACAGGGCTCAGTCCTGGGCCCCATTTTGTTCGGCATTTATTCTTCTGAAGTGCAGGCAAACATAGGGGGATTGTGGCTGACAAAATTTGCAGATGACTGCAAACTGGGCGCCATAATTGACACTCCATCAGACACAGACATCCTCCAGAGAGGTCTCATAGAAATGGATAACTGGTGCCAGAGCCATGGCCTTAAGCTAAATGCCCAAAAATGTATAGTCATACCCTTTGGGAAAAACAAGGTAACCCCTAATTACCACATAGATGGTAATCCATTAAACATGGAAGAAGTTATCAGGACCTGAGACCCAAGTTGACAGTAACCTCTCTTTTGACACTCACATTGCCAAAGTGGTTAGGAAGACCTTCTACAGTGCCCACCTGATCATGAAGGAGTTCACATCCAGATCAGGAGAGGTCATTGTACCCCGTACTCTTCACTTATCAGACCAATGATTGAGTACAACGCCCCATTCGGAATGTACCTTACCCGACAACTGCAGCAGTTGGAAAGACCCCAAAAGTTCCTCACCAAAAGGATAAATGGGCTCAAACATATGTCATGCTGCCTGACTGAAGAAACTCCAGCTCTATTCAGTCGCATACCGTCTGCTCAGAGGTGATCTGTGCCTGACATACAAGGCCATGTCCAACCTGGAATTAATGGACATGCTCCACCTCAAAAATCCAAATCCACCAGAGCCACGAGAGCAAGAGACTTAAACCTCAACACGGATATAAATAGGACGTGCTGGAGGGACAGATTCATCACCCAGAGACTCCCTACACTATGGAACAGAATCCCAGTCCATGTGAGGCAGAGCCCCTCACTGACTCTGTTCAAGAGAAATCTTGACGAGTGGATGGGAGATCGTGGTTTACCCTGGGAATCATCTCTGTGTCACTGCTGGACAGAGGCACAGCAAACTAATGGGTATAGTATTCTCATCCTAAGGGGTGGTGAAAGCCACACACACTCTGGCTAGGCTTATAAATGCCCTAGGGCAGATAGCCTAGTATGAACCTATGAACCTATATATATATACATACATATATATATATATATATATATATATATATATAGATATATATATATATATATATATATATATATATATATATATATATATATATATATATATATATAAATATATATATATATATATATATATATATATATATATATATATATATATATATATATATATATATATATACATATATATATATATATATATATATATATATATATATATATACCAATATAACTAGAGGCATATCAGTACACATAGAATGTGCATACATATATAGCTATATACACATATCTATATGTACATGTACGTATACCTATATACGTACATATGTATAGATACATAGATGTATAGACATGTACACATATGTACATATGAAGAGGTGTACACATGGCAATATATATGTAGCACTTTACAGATGTGTATACAGACATATGTATGTGTATACCTGTGTATGTGCATGGAGACATCTATAAACCTATATGTATACAAGCATATACCTGTCTTGGGTAAATGTCATGGTTGCGTATACCCTCCCACATGTATCCTCCCACATGTATCCCACCATATGTATCTGCTATGTGTACATTATGATAAAACAACATATGTGATACAACAGTCATATTAATGACAAGGACTACACAATCTAGGACATACAGGCAAGTGTTCAATACTACTCAATTTGGGTAATGACAGCTATACTGGTGACAGAATAGCTGTCCCCACAGTGGTCATGGCCCAGTGGTCATGTGTTGCTACTTCAGTGTAAAGGCCCCTGAGTTCAAGACCTGCAAGGGCTGCTCATTTTGTTGCTGGCCAGAACAAGGACTGTTGGATAAAGAGTGGTTACGACAGTGTTTGTGCAATGTAGGCCACACATGTTAGTACCACATCATTTCTAGGTAGGGGTCTAGTCCCAGTGTTGGCAAGTAACAGTGTGCGTGTATGTGGATGGGTCTACATCAGGTTGCAGGGTATACATGCCTCAGAGGGCCACCTGTCCATGTGGCACAGGCAATACCTGGTATAGTATCCTGTGAAATATGTTTGACTGTACTCCAGATATGTCACTGCCATGGTGTCAGCACAGTGACATACCGCGTGGTGCAATATGACTGCAGACCATCCTCATGCTGACACATGTACACCTACAACACACTTGCATATCAGTTTAGAGACCACAACCAAGCAGTGTTACTAACAGCTAGAAGGCATTATTGCTGGAGGGCTATACTACCTGCCAGTTATGCCTCGCACTCTACACCCTACAACATGTTATACTGCAGGACTGTGGCACACTGGTGTACAGTCACCATGTGCATCAGAACCATAAAAGCCTGTCCCTGCATCAATGGCATGGATGACAGGGATGAGGCACAGGTATCATCATATGCACAGGGTGTGGTATTGGTCTGCCAGAGGCCAAGGCTGGGCCATACATTTGACACCATGTGTGTGGATGATGGGTGTATTCTGGGGAACTGGCTGAGATGATGTGGTGTGTGTAGGTATGAGGTGCCCTAGGTGTGTTTGCATAGTGTGTGGGTATGCATGCACACAGTTCAGCCTTGTGGCTGCCCTACACAGGTGTTTATGGACAGCTGCAGACCATACCTGGTAGGGTGTGCAGTTCACTGCCTCCAGCCATGGACACGTGGACTATACCTGTCAGGGTTTCCATGGGCATGTACAGGTAAAAGCGTTGAAGTGCTACTCTCACCTATTGATGACATTTGTCCTCTGGTACCACATCCCTCCTGGGACTGGCCAGGACCACGTGCACATGGCCTGCTGTGGTGGGGTGTGGACAGCACACCCCTTGCACTGCCGGGGCTGCTACTGCCACTACAGGAGCCCCTTGATGTCCTAGCATACCCACACTGAGTGCCAGCTGTTGGTGTTGCTGGGCCATGTCCACATGGGAGTCGCCGCATCCCCACCACATGTTGAAGCATGGACACACCACGGCTGATGAGGGCCATCAGGTCATCATGTTGTCTATCCGCTTGCTCGTTAGCAGCATGGATAGCAGCCGCCACTTCAAGGAGGTTTTCGCCTACAGTAGCAAGTGCAGCCCTCTGCAGCCTAAGGCCCTGTCTGGTATAATGCTCAATATGTGTCTGCACCACCATTACAGTCTGGAACATGCGTCTGCTGGTTGCAGCTATGTTTCCTATGCCAGGGGCATAATGTCCAGCTGCCCTACCATGAGTACCCTGGGACTTCCACCTATGTGGCAGCCTGCCAGACATCCGGCTATGCCTGCTGCAACTGGACAGAGTAAGCATGGTTACCACACTTTCCCATGCACTGCCACTGAACACCAGCTGTCCCTCTGCTATGGCCACTGGTGCTGGGTGTGTATAGGCACTGTAACTGTATGCAGGGGTGGGTTGGCTAAAAGGGGGATGTCAAATGTTGGTGCAGTGTCAGCCTCTGACAATCCCGCCTGTGCCTCACCATTATCATCATCATCATCAGTATCTGTATGGACACCTACTTCAAACTGGGTGCAGGAGGGACCCTGACCTACCTCACCACCTGTGGGGGAAAACAATAACTACACTTTAAAACCTGTACAGCATTGCTTAACAGTACATCACACAAACACACGCACGCACACACACGCACACACACACACACACACACACACACACACACACACACACCCACACCCACACATCTCCATCCTACCTACCTGCCTGTGCCTTTACAGATAGCACCACGTATATGTCCATGTGTTACCCCCATCCTGCATCACATTTGTTAACATACACACATTGCTGCCACTCATTGACATCACAGTCCTCTAGATGCCCACACAAGTGGCCACAACACAAGGCCTGTTGCTACATTACCTGCCTGACCTGTGTGTAGTGAAGTAATATGGCCTCAAGGCTGTCATTCAGTATGCACCCTCTGTATGGCCGGAATGATGTGTATGGCCCCTATATATGTGGAGTACTATGCTGTAGCCATAATAGCTCCCACTAGTGTGTCATGTGTATGTAATGCTCAGTAAATGCTGGATATGCTGCTCCATCAGCCCATCAAATGTCAGCTGTCATATGTGGATACACTCCCTGGTGTTGACCATTACTTCTCCAATACATCTGTAGAGCTGCATACATGGGCTGTAGGTGACCTCTCCACTAACAGCAATATTAAGTGTGTACCTGGGGTCTATCTTCCCTGTGGATACCTGATCCAAGCTACAGGCCATATTATACTATTTGCTTTCCTGTGAGTACATGACAGGTATTCCTGGTGTGCAATGTGGCACTTCATGTCCATATACTGCATGGTCCCAAAAGGTGGTACAGCCATATGAACACCCCACAATCATGTATGTGTATACATGGCCATACACACAAACACACACATGCGCACACACATCATACATGCATCTACCTCCTACCACTTTGCCAGAGTGACCATGCAGGCAAACAAATAACCACCAGGATGCACACATGTACAGGTGAGGATGCACAATAATCATACACAACAGTCCTCCAATTACCCATCTGCCAACATGCAGAACATATGGTACAGAACAGCATGCAGTTCAGCTATACTCACACGATGCTAGCAGCAGTATACATGTGTATGATGCATTTGCTGTGGACTAGGTGATGCCCCTTCCCCTAGATACCTCTGCACCCATGTACACATTATTGCCCTGCACCTGTTCTGCACCCTGCCATGTACTGTGCCCCACAACTCACAGGTGTCCAACCCAATGTGGAATGTGTAGTACCGTGTCAGTTATGCCAGCTGTACCTCTCACAGCCCCTATGTGTTTTAGCAACACATACCTGGGATGATATGTGGACTGTTATCATTGGTGAATCCGGGATGCCTGATTTACAGCTGCAACATCAACAGACCATGTATGGCAACTGCAGGAATGTTTACAGTGACAACCATCAGAGCATACCATGGCTATGGGGGTGTACACAACTTTATTGCTTTTACACACACATCTGTGATCTGGCATGGGACCACAGCACTGCAGATCTTAGCTGTACACACACCTGCTATGTAGCATATGTCCTGTACATTCACATGCAGTGTCTACAGATTGTGGTAGGTGTGCAGCTGCTGACCGCAATGCATACACACCATGTGGGGATGTGTGTGCACACCCTTATCATGATGGTTTATCACACCTCTTGTTGTGTGTACTATAGCAGTCACTGCTCATGGCAGGGGTATACCAGCGTGGGCCTTCCACAATTGCCAGTGTATGTTCAGCCTACTCTACACATGTCCCCCTATTCTGCATGACTGCAAGGTCCACTCATGTGCACAACCCATGGTGTTCATACAATGCTGTCACTATTGCAGTGTGGGTAGGGTTATGGCTGCCACAGCTCCTGGACCTGACTATATGCAAATAGAGCCATTCCTACCATTTTTAGGATCCTTGCTGCAGTGCACTGGTGTTTCATGCTGAGAACCCCCCCCCCTCAGCTTTTATGCAGATGCATGACAGTTAAGCCCTACACATATGTGTCAGCTTGCAGTGTACCATACACTGCACACCACATGTTGCAGCTTAGACCCAGCTGATAATATGGACTAGTGTAATGTCGTATGCCATAGTATGTCTCAGCAGCAGTTGGCATTGCCCTACAGGTATGTACATTGGTGTTGCTCTGTATATGGGTGTTGTCCATAACATATCACTACTGTAGGCCATCTCTACCAACAGTATGTTACCCCCTGTGGACACATTCCACAATGACAGGATGTTAGTTGTCATGCATGTGTGTGACATACCCTTTTAATATTCCATCATGTTCGCCCCTGTGAGACCATGCACAGCAACAATACATGCACATGTATAGCATGCATTCAGGGTAGGTGTGTTAGATGTGTGCATGGAATATTACATCACCATTACATGTCCAGTGTGTTGGCATGCATCTACATAAGACATACTCACCAGCTTCAGGTTGCTGCCTTGCTGTTGCCCTGGAGGGACCTACATAAGTGGGTGAGAGATGCAATGTCAGTGCCCACACCTGTAGCACTGCTACAGGCTGGGTGCAGTACTACCATACATCTACTGTAAATTCACACAATACTACCACATCTGGACATCTGTTTATCACTACAATGCAACAACACAATATTTGTACAACATATCAGATATGTAAGATCTACATGTACCACTGTGGATATTTACACATCACTGGACTACTGATGTGCCCTGTGTCCGTACCTGCACACTCCCCGGCTGTTGTGTGGGTGACACCACCTCCACAAAGGGGTCCAGTGGTTGATGGTGTTCAGGATGGGCAGGTGCCATGAGGCTGGCCAGGAGCTTCTCCACACATGTCAGGGGGGATGGATGGCATGGCCTCCCCAGTAGCAAGGTGATCCCCCAAACTGTGGCAGCATGCCAATGGGTATTGCAAAGCAGGTCACTGCAATGATGCCGGACCTGTTCATAACTGTGGTTATGTAGGCCGACATCACTGACCCTGTGGATGAGATTGTTCCACAGGGCGGTGTGCTCCTGCTGTTCTGCCAAACAGGACTTGGTAGTGCAGTACCAGGTGGTTTATTATTATGTCGTTCTCCTCTGTGGAATATGCTGGGAGCCAGATGTGTGCCATCGTGCCTGAAAAACATAAGGATGGGAACAGGCCTGAGCAACTCATATGGCAAGGTTACCACAGTTCATAATACACATCTCTGTCACCTCCCCCCCACCATATCAGCTTCAACAGACTATACACACAACTCATTAGGTATGGCTACAGCTTAACTACCATTTGGACAGATTGTGTAGTGTACCACACCTTCTGCTATGTTATTGAAGCCATGACATGTGTGGACACTAACATTTCTGGCTTGTTACAGACTATTCACTTGCATGCCATTGTCAAGGCCACTATGGTTGCATATATGCCAGTGGTATGGCTGCTCTTAGATTGCTGCACATCTGACAGTCTGTGTTATAGGGGGGTTCTATGTATGCTGTTGGACATGTACCGGGATTGTGTAGAATATTACTACCAACATATGTACTATGACAGTGACACCATAACATGTAATATGTTCCCTTGGCCAGCTGATCCACCTCTCCATATCCATCTGACCAGGATACCTGGCCACATTACATGTATGTGTCAACCTGGGGCCTCCCCCTGTACTGTTACAGCCATACCATCAGGTGGAACAACTCAGAGGATGTTGACCCACCCCACTTGGGCACACACCAACATGTCCCTGTCCTCTGAGCTCAGGTCTAGGGTCTGTTTCATACCAGGCTCCACAGAAACATAAGGGGTGTGCTACATCTGTCTGAGGTACCCAGTACACATTCACATGACCAACATGCTCCTCCTGCTCAGGCACCAGACCTGGCACCTTCAGGATGTGGACTGCTGTTGTGAGTGGGAATTGGTGGGAGCCTTGTTTCCACTGTGCCCATATTGGGGACCTTGGGACACCTGCATCACAGACCACACACACCATCCATGGTGGTTACCCACCACATGTGTCACATACCACCCCTGTAGACTGTCCTCTATATCTACCAGTGCTGACCACCTCCACATGTGTATCTGCCATACTTCCCCATATTCCCATTGCATACTTCACAGGCAGGGGCATTGTGGTGCTAGGATGGGACTAACATATGACATACCCATCCATGGTGCACACACTGCCAGCTATAGATATCTGTCTGTATTGCGATGTGTGCTGCTGCCTCACACATAGCACACATCGCTGTGGTAGTGATATAGGGGACATGTCTTACCATACATATCTGTTTGTGTGTGTTTGTACAGAGGTAGACATTTGCATATTGGTATTTATCTATGTGTGTGTGTAGATATATATGACTTCATATATATGTGCACATATATATGTCTACACATGGGTATATGTATATTTCTGGACATAAATGCTGATATACATATATATCTTTACATATTATATATGTGACATATGTACACATATGCATACCTATATGTGGGTACATTCAGACATCAGCTCCACAATACCTTCCTGCACAGCTCCACTGTTCTGCCTTGCTACAACACAGAGACGTGCCACATATCGACTCAGCCTGACATTAGGGGGGTATATGTAGGAGCTGATTGCAGGCAACCCTATTACACACCTATGGCATTCCGGCATGCTGCATTACAGATTCACCTAAGTATCCTGCCAGTGGTGGGCCGTGGCTCCCACATGTCCATCCTAATGGCATTACTTCCACCACCAGCTATTGGCCACGTAATATGCATACTTCCCATTACACTACACACACTATGATGGCTTACATCTTGTCTGTCAGTGCTGACCTGCACAGTTAATGGTTATGGCCCACTACACACAGGGACAGACACTATTGTCCATAGCAGTTGTTCAGTTGAACATCATCATAACAACACCTGATGGCACATATAAATCATTCCACATCATCTATCCCATTATGATGGACCTGGTACTACATTCTATTATATGTAAATATACCTCACATACCTGTTGTGGGAATGATGTCTTGTTGAATGACAGCTGGCTAAATGCCTGTGATGTTAGCTTTTTGTTTGAAGAGCTTTGTTTTTTTTTTCTCTTCTTCTCTCTCCCTCTCTCTCCAGTAACTGGATTTAGCTGCTTTGAATAGAATGCAGCCTGGCTTTAGTAGGTGATGCACATGATCAGGTGATGGCCTCTACACCAATCAGCGCCCTCCACTTGCTACCTGCATGCAGCTTGCTGTGTAGTACCTCCAATTACCACTGTCATGGCAACCACCTACTATAACTACCCACATCATGTGGGTGTGGTCTCTTTACCATTCCAGTGTGATGGACATCCTTTCTGTGTGTGGGCATCAGTGTTACAGACAGCAGGTAAAAATACCTCTTACAGGAGAACTGGCACACTCAGGCCAGCTACATATTTGTAGGAGGTTCCAGAACTACAGACAGAGTGTGAGTGGAGTTGTGTTATACTTTGTATAGTACTGGTGTTACAGGGTGTGTGTGTACAAACTAGTATCCCTTGGAATGCAGTCTGTCTGCATAGCTCTCAACTGTGGGCCTATCCTCTGGGTGGCCAGAGGTGTGCCTATCATGTTTTGTCTGTACATCACACAGGTGCTGTGTCTGATATTTTACTGGCAGTGTGTGTGTTGAGTGCTATCAGTACATGGTTACATCCATTTATGTTTCGAAACTCAATTCCCTGACTAAGGGCATGCTGCAGACTATCCTGTAACACCAGCGACTTGCTTAGTGTATGGCAACAGTTTTCTACATATGGGCCTGTGTTCCAGCCTCTGTCCTCCACCTACATACCAAGCTTTGCACATATGACATGCTGTCAGGGGTTGTTCTGTAGTGGGCTGTGAGTATATTACACTGCCATTGCTGCCATCAGTCCACTGCTGTTGTATTCCTCACACATATGGTGGGGCTGAGGCCATATATGTGTGGGCTTCACCTACACAATACATGTGTGCCCTTATGCACTCCAGAGGCCAGTGTATGTAACAGTGGTATATGGCCCTGTATTATTGAGTCTGGGGGGGGGCTGCACCATAAATGCCTAGGCTGTTACAAAATGCAGGGGTATCAGGGGTGAGCTGCCTTAAGGTATCTGGATGTACAGTACTATACACGTCACCTATATTAACATTACTTACATAAATTGAGTTAAGGAAGGCCTACTGCCTCCTGCCATACAGAATGTTCTGTTCATCAGTATGCTTGTGATGGTGCCATTTATGCCTTGTTATGTAACAGTTACATCCCATTTGATCAACTGAAGTCTTTACCACCTAGTGATTTTGTACAGAGTTTAGATGGAGGCTGCTGAACTATAAACCTGCATTACTTACTGTTGATAATTTGGTATCCTGTGGCCCAGTCTGTCTTTACTATTGTACAATTTGAAGGGCTTGGCATGGACAGCAACATCTGTGAACCTTTACAGACTACTGTATTAGTATAACTGTCTCACAGTTGCATTACTCTGTTTATATGGATGCCAGTGTCTGAACAGCTATAATACATGGCATATAAAACTGTAATGGTACACAAATAAAGGTTATCCATTTCTGAAAACCTGTGTGTGGTGTTTTATCCTATGACCTCTCTGTGGGCATATGTTGCAGGCAACAATTGTCATTGGTATAAGTAGCCCATACAGTGTCCAGTTGTTAAGGTGTTAACTGTAGGCATGGTGGCTGTTCCATATTGTGTGCAACTTCTACATATGTATCTTGCTGTACATATCTCTGCGTGTCACATGCATATCTATCTATCTATATCTATATATATCTATATATATATATATATATGGTTCTACCTGACATAACCGAAACTACAGAACACCGACAACGCAAACATCGACACCACATAATCGACAAACCATAAACACAAAACCTCACATGCCTGACAATGAAATAACCGACGGTTCACAAACACGAAACCTCATACACTGCACACACGACAATAACAACAATCAACAAACAAAACACATCCCCTGTCCAAAAACCACACACACAACACAAGCACACCAAATTCCTTACAAACCCACACTAAGCCTCACATACACAACTATCTACAACCCTAACCCAAACCCTAACCCTAAGGTCCGTCACTATCGCACACTCAGCTAACCCGCGCCCTAACCCTAACTCACTTAACCCGCCCCTAACCCAAACACTATCACTACCGCACACTTACCTAACCTGCACCCTAACCCTAACTCACTTAACCCGCCCCTAACCCAAACACTATCACTAACGCACACTTACCTAACCCGCGCACTGACCCTAACTCACTTAACCCACCCCTATCCCCGCAGACCGTCAATATCCACACTTACCTTACTCGCACCCTAACGTCCGTCACCACCGCATACTTACACAGCCTTTTCCCAAGTTGCTATCCTCGGCGTCGGTGTTTTGATCCGTCTCGTCGGTCTTCCACATTGTCGATCTTCTGGCGCTCGCGATTTCCTTGTCTGTATTATTCTACGCTGTCGGCTATCTCAGGTAGAACCATGTATATATATATATATATATATATATATATATATATATATATATATATATATATATATATATATATATATATATATATATATATATATATATATCTTTATCTGCATATATGTGTCTGCGTATATGTATCCTGGGGATATTGATAGCTTCCATATTTTACATTTCCTATGGGATCCACACTGTACTGCATGATATGTTACCATTACCGGCCTGACATCATACAGGTGGGTTGTAGTACTGTTTACATGTTGTGCACATGTCATGTCAGGTCCTGCTTATGTGATCTGTGACACTTTAGTGTATTGCAGGGTGGACGTGTTTGGCTGTAGTGGGAGGGTATGCCTATTCGTACATGACGGATATTGTTTGGGGCATTTCAACCCCATTAACGGTGCATGTGGACATATTTGTATTTGTCAATCTACCATTACTATCTACAGATGTGTGGCTATCTATATATATATATATATATATATATATATGTGTGTGTGTGTGTGTGTGTGTGTGTGTGTGTGTGTGTGTATATTTCTAGGGATATATATATATATATATATATATATATATACATACATATCTACATCTATTGATATGTTATATCAGTTTAGATATTACTATATTTATTCACACAAATACATTTACATGTTGGAATACATTCTCTGTACTGTTGAAAGACTGGGCTGGTCGATATGTTTTGTATACATCAGGGTTATGTATATCTGACATGGTTTAGTGGTAAATCACTTTGCCTATAGTGTGTGCGGTTCTGTGTTCCAGCCTAGCAGAGGCTGTTTATTTTGTTGTTGGGCAGAACAAGGGCCATTGGATACAGAGTGGTTAAGGCACGTTTAGTCAGTTGTTTGTGGGTTTGCGCAGAGGTAAGCACTGCTAACATGCCGCTACATCTGCTTACAGGGTGTTAGCTTCAGATTTGCTTAACCAGTGTAGTGATTGCTTACCACCATGCAAACAGGCCTAAGCCTACTTACTAGTGCTTACATATGCTTACTATTGCTTATTTGTGCTTAAACCTGCTTACTAGTGCCTTATTCAGTCTGGCACTGATACTTCACATGTGCATTTCTTGCAGTACTCCAGATCATATATATATATATATATGCTATTTAGTGGGTTTTGCAACAAAACTATTGGTTATAATGTGCTTTGCCATGTAAAATAGACTGTGCTACAGTAGGACTTGAACCGGGAATGTCTGCTCATTAAGCAGATGCTCTGCTCACTAGACTATTGCTGTGTTGCTTCATTTACATATTTCTTCCATAACATCATACCAATGGTTCCTTCCCCCGCTCCCCGAGCTCCACATACACACCAACCATCCATTCTCCAGTTGCTAGCCCGGCCATATCACACCTCCAACCATTGCCCTCTCTGCACGTCTCATTACTCATCCAATATACTGTCCCAACCCAAGCTTCTTCAGGCTCTTCATCCGTTTAGTCCATGTACATATGAGCCTTGCCTTGTTCGTCTTCCGATACAGGTGTAAACATCGATGTGACTCACAATTTTTGGTTCGTACCGCCAGGGACAGACCTGTTTTTGTGTGAAGATTAGGCTTAGATGGTCTACACTGTTTCTCCCACTGATTGCATCCTGCCACGGGTTTGAGAAGCAGCATTTTGCTCGCACACCTGGCCAGCCTTATCTCCCAGTTCCACGGAACCGACATCCCAGGTTTGACATTCTGTGCATGAGGCACACCCACACGCCCCCTCAACGTGCACCATGTTTTATTATTGTAAGTATTAAGCAAGACTACTGTTCTCACAGTATGATTGGACAGGCACTGTTTTTATGATACACATAGACTGCTCGGAATACTGTATTTGAGCAATGTACAAATGGGTGCTCGTATTAATCTACATAATTACATACATTTCCTATACTGTTAAATGACTGCGTGATGATATGCTTGTGATAACAGCAGCTGTTTGTGTATCTGCCATGGCTTAGTGGTAACTCACTTTGACTATAGTGTGCAGGTTCCGAGGGTTGCAATTTGGGAGTGCAGATTATTTTGCTGCTGGGGAGGACGAGATCTGTTGGCTACAGAGTGACTAAGGCACTTTTGAGCAATTGTAAGCAGGTTTGCACTAGTATGCATGAGGGTAAGCAATGGTAACCTCCAGTTATGGCTTCTTACACTGAGTTAGTGTCTACATTGCTTAACCAGTGTAGGCATTGCTTACCGCCACACAAACAGGCTTAAACCCACTTACTGCTGCATAAAAGTGCATACTCCCACTTACCCCCATACTACTTTATTTATTTATTTTATGTTTGTTGACCAGAAAAATCCGACTGGATGCTTGTTCATTTTCAGCGGAGGTCCATGGAGAAAAGCTCCACAGTAAAATTCAGCTAATCATTACAAGTAAAACAGAGGTGTTCGCATTCATACAGAGTAACAGACGTAACATAGCTAAGTAACATATTATTCATGCTTAGTTTAATTTAACATGCAGGTATTATTCATGCTTAGTTCACATTTACATGTCAGGTATGACTGTTGACAAAGGTCAGTTTAAGGTGAAGTTAGATTCCAGTTTAACAGTTCTGGATAGGTTACACTCAGGTATTCAGGTTAGGTTTAGTTATTCCATACCTGGGTAGGTTACACTCAGGTATTCAGGTTAGGTTTAGTTATTCCATACTTGTGTGGTAGAGTAGGAGAGAATAGTGAAGGAGTAGGTAGGTAGGTAGAGGTGGAGATACTGTAACTGTATAGTAAGTTGTGGGAATGATTGGTAGGGGAGCAGTAGGGAAGGTTTAAAGGATGTTGGGGATATGTATGTGAGGCAGGAAAAGAGGTGTTAGTTTCAGTAGTTGATGTAGGGGTATAGAGTGTAAAGTGGGGGGGGATTTAAAACAGGTGGTGAGCATGTGCTGATCCAAGTGTGCTTGAGGTGTTCCTTCAAGTGTCTTTTAAATGTGTCCTTTGAGACAAATGAGGTAATAGATGTGGGTAGGGAGTTCCAGATTCTGCCAATATAGTTGGGGAAGAGGGTGACACCTAATTGTAACTTTAAACTTTAAAAGAAAAGAAAAAGGGGTTGACAGCTAAGTGGCATTAAAGAGGCACAAAGAGGGAAAGACAGTAGGGGAAATAGCCAGGGATGTGCAGGAAGCCTGAAGGGAAGGTCCACATCTGGCCATTTCTTCTACAGCGACAGCTGTGCATATACACTAAATTTGGAGGTAGATTTGGACACTCACACCCCTGGGTGGGGGTGAGGACAACACTAATAAGTTGTGATGCCATTTAGAATGGATTACATGCCTAAAGTCGGGAGCTGTAACCATGTGTTATTTGATGTTATTTAGTGGGTTTTGCAATAACAACATTGGGTATAACGTGCTTTGCCAACTAAAATAGACTGTGCTGCAGTGGGACTCGTACCGGGAATGCATGCTTGTTAGGTGACTGATCTGCCCAATTCATACTATTGCTTACATCCACGAGGCGGTCTAATTAGAACTGCTCCAGCCAACACCTGCACGCCTCAACCCATAATTTCATACCCATAGTCCCCCCCCCAGCTCCTCCTCTGCAGCACTCATCCTATCTCGGCATGCAAGTCGGGTCTAACCACATCACTACACACTGCTCACTCTCCACTGTATATTGTCTCGACCCATAGATCATCAGGCTTCCCCAACCTTGTAGCCTGATTACATATGCGGCCTGCCTTGATGAGTCAGTGTAATGACAGGAATCCAAATAACCAAGAATTTTTGGGTTGTCCCGCAAGGGACATTCTTGTCTTTGTTTCTAGATTAGACTTAGTGGGTCCACAGTGTTTCCCCGCCTGTGGTTTGGGAAGCAGTGGTTTGTTTACTTTGTTTGTGTCTTTGTTTGTATGTTTCACCTGTTTGGCTGGGGGCGGTAACGGTACGTGTTACACATATGTTGACTGAGCTCCCTCACCCCCATTGGTGGTGCCTGTGGTCATTTATGTCATTCTAATGTGCTGTTTCATATCATAGATATCCGTATATACACACACACACACACACACACACACATGTATATATATATATATATATATATATATATATATATATATATATATATATATATATATATATATATATATATATATATCTATATATATATATATATATATATATATATATATATATATATATATATATATATATATATATATATATATATATATATATATATATATATATATATATATATATATATATACACACACAAAGAGAGGTATATGTCTGTTTTATATATATATATATATATATATATATATATATATATATATACACACATATATATATATATATATATATATATATATATATATATATATATATGTAATGTTGAATGGTATTGCTGGATGCTATGTTTGTGAAAACGTCAGGGTTATGTACATCTGCCATAGCTTAGTGGTAACTCACTTTGGGTATGGTATGCAGGGTCCTGCGTTCGAGCCTTGCAGAGGCTGTTTATTTTGTTGCTGGGCAGAACATGGGCTGTTGGATATAGAGTGATCAAGGCACTTTAAAGAAGTCGTAAGCGGGGGTGATTAGACTTAGCTGGTCCACAATGTTTCTCCCACTGCCTATGGTTTGGAAAGCAGTGGTTTGTTTACTTTGTTTGTGTATTTGTTTGTATGTTTCACCTGTTTGGCTGTGGGGGGGTATTGGTACTTGTAACACATAAGTTGATCTAGACCCCTCACCCCATTGGTGGTGCCTGTGGTCATATATGTCATTGTTTTGTGCTGTCTCATATCATAGATATATATCTGCGTGTATATATATATATATATATATATATATATATATATGTATATATATATATATATATATATATATATATATATATATATATATATATATATATATATATACATATGTAATACAGAGTGAGGGAGGTATATATCTATTTTATATATATATATATATATATATATATATATATATATATATATATATATATATATAATGTTGAATGGTATTGCTGGATGCTATGTTTGTGAAAACGTCAAGGTTATATACATCTGCCATGGCTTAGTGGCAAATCACTTTGTGTATGGTGTTCAGGTTCCTGGGTTCGAGCCTTGCAGAGGCTGTTTATTTTGTTGCTGGGCAGAACACGGGCCGTTGGATACAGAGTGATCAAGGCACTTTAAAGCAGTCATAAGCGGGGGTGCATGTGTTTGCACGGAGGTAAGCACCGTTAACATCTGGTCATCCTTTCTTATACTCAGATTCCATATTGCTTAATCTATGTAGGCAGTGTTTACCCCCATCCAGATGCACTTAAACACGTTTACAAGTGCTTACATATGCTTACTATTGCTTATTTGTGCTTAAACCTGCTTAGTAGTGTCTTATTCAGTATGACACTGACACTTCACATATGCATTCCCTGTGGCACTCTAGTTCATAAATATATGTGATTTAGTGGGTTTTGCTGCAACAACAGTGGTTATAATGTGCTTTGCCATGTAAAATAGACTGTGCTGCAGTGGGACTCAAACAGGGAATGCCTGCTCATTAGGTGAATGCTCTGCCCAATTCACACTATTGCTTACATCCACGAGGTGGTCCGATTAGAACTCCTCCATCCAACCCTGGCACGCCTTGACCCATTATTTTATACCCATCGTCCCCCCCAACCGCTCCCCCTCCACAGCAATCATCCTTTCTCTGGGTGCAGATTGGGTCTAGTCATGCCACTACACACTGTCCACTCTCCACCTCTCGGGACCTATCTCGTATGTTGTCTTGACCCATGGATCATCAGGCTTTCTCAGCCTTGTAGTTCGAGAACATACATGCCCTGCCTTGATGAATCAGTATAATGCCTGGAATCCGAATATCCTAAAAGTTTTGGGTTGTCCCACAAGGGACGTTACTGTCTTTGTTTCTAGATTAGACTTAGCTGGTCCACAATATTTTTCCCACTGCCTGTGGTTTGGAAATGAGAGAGAAACAGGCTAGCAAGTGTGGCTGGTGCACAGACAAACCAAACTCAAAACGCAAAGAAAAAAAAAAATAGAATAACTCTTTCTGTCCATAGTCAAATAAATGCAGATTGTTCCAATGTGCACAATATTTCTGATTATGTATTAACACCTATTGAAAAATTTTTGTTAAATAAAGGCCTAGGTTTTATTCCTAGTTTTTTGTAGATGAAAGTACTTTTGTATCAGATATCATGGATTTTTGTAGAAAATTAAATCTCAAATTGTTTTTGATCAACAGGAATCTACTCAAAGAGCCACTGAATTTAGATTTTTACCATCTATGTTTTGTCCACCTATGGACAAACATGTAGCCATATTCCAGAATGCTGTCATTCAGGGCCTACATCATCAGTTGGGTTCAGGGAACATTCTTAGGAACAATTTAAATTCTGTAGAACATCAGGCTTTTATGAATCTTAAAGGCAATACTGATATAACGATTCTTCCTGCAGATAAAGGTGGGGACTTAGTGGTCATGAATTCCAGTTATTATTGGGCTGAGGGAATCAGACAGGTCTCGAACACTCAGCATTACTTACATATGTCCATTGACCCCACCCCCAATTTCAAAAAAGAAATTGATGAATTCTTACAGCTTGCAGTTGAGGAAGGTATTATTAGTATAAAAACTAGATTTTACCTAACCACTCAGGATCCGGAAAAGCAATACCTATATTTATTGCCCAAGATTCACAAGTCCTATAATACACCACCAGGCAGACCTATTGTTTCAGGCAAGGGTTCACTTACTGAACCACTGTCTGTCTTTCTCACACAATATTTGAAACCTTTGTTACCATGCGTAGGTGCTAGATTGCAAGACACTACAGAGTTCCTTCAGATTGTTTCCGAATACCAACTTGAATCAGATTGGCTTATGTTTACTCTAGATGTTACATCATTATATACTAGTATACCACATTGGGCTGGTCTGATGGCATTGGAATATTGGCTACAGAAGATTAACATCTACAGTCCAGGATTTAATACCTTATTAATCTGCATGGCCGAACACGTTCTAACTAAGAATGTGTTTTATTTCCAAAACCAATGTTACTGGCAGATCCAATGTACGGCTATGGGTGCCTCCTTTGCACCAATATATGCTGATCTTTTTATGGGGTATGTTGAAGATCAAATCATATATAATGAATTACACAATATATACATGCCAAAAATTGACATTTGGAGACGTTATCTTGACAATTGTTGGCTTGTTTGGAAAGGGGGCACAGAGTACCTTATGGAATTTGTTGAACATCCTAACAGTAACAAATGGGGGTAGAATTTATGGTCATTTACAATTTGCATCAAATTGATTTTTTGGATGTTCATCTATGTAGGGAACCAGATAATACCCTTTGCACTACAGTGCATAGAAAATATCCACAATACAGCAGTTTATTACATGCTTCCAGTTTGCACCCTAAACATATTATCAAAAACATTCAGAAATCACAATTTATGAGAATCAAGAAAATTTGCTCATCCAATTCAGATCTTGTTAATTAGGTTCATAGGTTCATACTAGGCTATATGCCCTGGGGCATTTATAAACCTAGCTCGATTGTGTTTGGCTTACGCCACCCCTTGATTTGAGTATACTGTGCCCTTTTTAAAGTTTACTTTACTGTGCCTCTGTCTAATAGTGACACGGAAGTAATCCCTGGGACAAACCTACGATCCCCCATCCACTCATCAAGATTCTTCTTGAAGAGAGTCAGTGAGGTGCTCTGCCTAACATGAATTGGAATTCTATTCCATAGCGAAGGGAGCTTCTAGGTTATGAATCTGTCCCTCCAGCATGTTCTATTTGTTTCTGTGCTGAGGTTCAAGTCCCTCAAACGCATGGCTCTAAGGGATTTAGATTTACTGAGGTGGAACATGTCCATTAATTCTGGGTTGGACATAGCTTTATATGTCAGGCATAGATCGCCTCAAAGTAGGCAGTATGCAACTGAGTAGAGCTGGAGTTTTTTTAACCAAGCAGCATATGGCATCAGTTTGAGTCCCTTGATCCTCCTGGTGAGGTACTTTTAGGGTCTTTCTAATTGCTGCAGGTGTCGGGTAAGGTACATCCCAAAGGGGGCACTGTATTCTATGATGGGCCTGATGAGGGATGAATAAAGGGGCAAGATTACCTCTCTTGATCTAGATGTGAATCCTTTCATGATGAGGTGGGCTATGTAGAAGGTCTTTCTAACCACTTTAGCAATGTGGTTGTCAAAGGAGAGATTGCTATCAACTTGGGTCCCCAGATCCCTAATTACTTTCTCTGTATTTAATGGGTTACCACCTATGTGGTAATTTGTGGGCACATTGTTTTTGCCAAAGGGTATGACTATACACTTTTTGGCATTTAGCTTTAGACCATGGCTCTGGCACCAGTTATCCGTCTCTGCGAGACCTTTTTGAAGGATGTTTGTGTCAGCTGGAGAGTTGATTATGGCACCCAGTTTGCAGTCATCTGCGAACATGGTGAGCCATAGTCCTCCCACATTGGCCTGTACCTCAGAAAAGTAAATACCGAACAAGAGAGGTCCCAGGACAGACCCTTGTGGGATGCCACTTGTGACCGGTTTCGAGTCTGACATGTCTCCAGCAACTCTGACTCTGTGGGTTCTGTTGATGAGCCAGTTTGCGACCCATCCTGTGACATAGGGGTTTATATTTAGAATAGATAGCTTATCTATGATGCCCGAGTGGGGTATTGTGTCAAATGCCTTTGTGAGGTCCAGATAGGCTGTGTGGACTACTTTCCCTTCATCTATGGCCTTGGTGACTGTTTCGAAGAAGTCAACCAGGTTCAAAAGGCAGAATTGTCAGAATGACCTCTCTAATAGATTTCTGCAGAGGGGTTACAATAAACTGGATGTTAATTCTGCAGTACAATTGACCAAAATGCTATCTAGGGACAATTTGCTGACTTATAAACCAAAATGTATTAGTTCTATACATGAGACACCCAGGCTAGTAACCACTTTTGGTAGGAATACGAATGAATTTATGGATATTGTCAACAATCATTGGAACATATTAAGAACTAATACACACTTAGCCACTTGGTTGGAAAATAGATGTCTGTTTTCATACTGCAAAGGCAAAAACCTTGGGTCACATTTTTCTCATTATAAAAGAATTGTATCATTTAGCATCTCTTTATCACAGACCACTTTATTTGGAGACAAATTAGTTGGTTGTCACCCTTGTGGTCATTGTTCTTTTTGTAAATACATATTTACCACCAAAGATTTCACCAGCAAAAATACAGGCAAGTTGTAAAATATTGCTTTGCAAACTGTAATACGGATTGGGTGATATATTTGGGCACATGTACATGCAGGACATTCTATATTGGACAAACATCCAGACAATTTAAAATTCGGATTTCCAAACATTTGGGGGATGTAAGGAATGCCAGGTCTACTAACGCTTTATACAGACACAGCTTGATACACAAAACTGCTCAGTTTTCTTTTACAGTTATTGACAACATTTCTGGTAACAAACTTTTAAAGACTGGATGGCACAAATTATTGGACCATAAAGAAAAGAAATGGATTGTTAAACTAGGTGGCTTATTTCCACCTGATCTAAATGACAAACTGTAATGTTCAGAGTCTTACAAATATATAATATTTAGATAGTTCATATCTTTTTTGCTCCTTTTCTGCTTTTATGAATCACAGGGCTTAGTTACTACATCACAAAACAGAATACAATTAAATAATATAACATATATTGTTTGACTCAAATATTAAAATACATAGTTATATATTATTATTTACTTCATATACATATGGAATTTTATATTTTTTTTATATATTATCAAGTTCATTTTTCTTTCTGTAATTGTCGTATTGTAGACAGGAAATTATGTCATATTTCTTCGCTTAAAGTCTCAATAAATGCGGGTAACAGCATTTTAATTGTTAAACCACTGAAGAAAGCATATTGCTGAAACCGGTCTGGATTAATAAAGGATTTACTGCTACCACTACTCAGGGTGCTGGATTTTTTTCTTTGCGTTTTGTGGTTTGGAAAGCAGTGGTTTGTTTACTTTGTTTGTGTATTTGTTTGTATGTTTCACATGTTTGGCTGTGGGGGGGGTATTGGTACGTGTAACACATAAGTTGATCTAGACCCCTCACCCCCATTGGCGGTGCCCGTGGTCATATAGGTTCATGTCATTCTTTTGTGCTGTCTCATATCATAGATATATATCTGTGTGTGTGTATGTATATATATATATATATATATATATATATATATATATATATATATACACACACACACACACACATATATATATATATATATATATATATACATATATATATATGTATATATATATATACATACATACATATATACATATACATACATATATATATATACATACATATATATATATACATATAAATACACACACACACACATATGTGTGTGTGTATTTATATATATATATATATATATATATATATATATATATATATATATATATATATCTAATGTATGCATGTCTGCATATGTATATATCTATATGTGGATATTTATATATATGTATGTCTATATATGTACACATATGTAATACAGAGAGGGAGATGTATATATCTATTTAGTTATAGATATATATATATATATATATATATATATATATATATATATATATACACACACACACACACACACACACACACACACACACACACACACACACATACATCTACGTATTTAGCTACATGTCCTGTAATGTTGAATGGTATTGCTGGATGCTATGTTTGTGGAAACATCATGGCTATGTATGTCTGTGGTGGCTTAGTGGTAAATCACATTGCCTGTAGTGTGCAGGCTCCTGGGTTTGAGTCTTGCAGGGACTGTTTAATTTGTTGCTGGCCAGAGTGAGGCCTGTTGAATACAGAGTGGTTGAAGCACTTTTACGCTGTTGTCAGTGAGTTTGCGCGACGGTAAGCACTGCTAACTTCTGGTGACATCCGCTTGCACATGGTTAGCCTCACTTTTGCTTACTCTGTGTAAGCACTGCTTCCCATCATGCAAACAGACTTGCACCTACTTAGTCATGCTTATTTATCCTTACTACCGCTCTATTTTTGACAGTAATAGTCTACTGGTTCTTGGGGGGGTGGATTTGGCAAGTTTATGGGGTTATCATTCATTACACTGCTTATTACTCCAGATCACACATATATGTTATTTATTAGGTTATGCAACTAAATATATTGATCATAACAGTATTTGACATGGAAATGGAATGTACTGCAGTGGGACTCGAACTGGGATTGACTGCTCGTGAGGCAAACATTCTGCCCAATACACTATTGCTGTACTGCTTCATTTGCACATATGCTACTTTTTATCCTCCTTTCGCTATTTCAGCTACATTAGCTGTAGCTAAGTGATGGGCACACCCACACACCTACGGTTAGCTTTAATCAGTGTTTTAATAGATATAGATGATTTTTTCTTTTAATTTATATGTCCTGTTGCTGTTGTACATGTGGTGGTCTGTTTGGGGATATGAGAACACCTGTGAGCGATCTCACTCATTTCTTCACAGCTTCTGCTGTTTTACATTGCAGGGGGCATGTTTATTCTGAGAGCTCTGCTCTCAGACATGCCCTCTGCACTCTTACATGCTCCATGTAAGCCTAAGAGCTTGGCCAGGGTGCCTTTATTACTATGCATGGGGCACTGCCATCCTGCTCCTAAACAGGTGCTTCCATGCCTAAACTAGTCCTGCATGGAAGTTTATTAAATCCAGGAGTAAGTTTAATGCTGTAGTTGCCAAAAATAATTATTGGAAAGTGGACAATGATAAAGTTACTAAAGTAAACAGATTCCCTCCCATTTTTTATCTTCCTCTTCTCTTTCTTTCTTCTTTTTAGTATTAAGACATTTAGGCATTACAGTGCAAAAAGAGAAGAAAAGCTAGGCAAAAGCATGCTTAAGTTAACAGGCTGAAATCTTGGGCTGATGAGGAGGGAGATGAGCTATAAATGTATGCAGATCATACTATATATTTGTCATTCATCTCATTTGCCTTGTCAGGATGGAATAGATGAACATGCATGGGCTAAGTTCAAGCAGCTTTATTCTGTACAAACACATTGGAATTGAGAGAAATAACTTTAACATAGATAAACTTATAAACAGATTGTCTCTCTCTCTCTCTCTCTCATACACATTCACTGTCTGGCTGCACTCTCAAAATGGCACTGAAGCTAGCATGTGCTTGAAAATTATATGCATGTTCAGTCCTTGGAAATGCTTCTTAAAGGTACAACACACGTACATACTCTGCCTCCTCCCTCTGAGAAAATATACTTCATTAATGACATTGATTGGCATACAATAAAACAAGACAGTTCTTTGACTTGCAATTATGCAGAACTAAGTACATATAGACAATCATGTCCAAGATGCTGTGTATCTCACTCTAGGTTAAGAGATGCAAGCAAATCACGTGACATAAAATTTATAATCAGATTTAGCAACTGGAACTGTCCCTACTGAATGTTCAACCTTGGGGACATCTGGAACATCATCTGGAATGGAAACTGGAGTCAAGCCACATTCTGCAACAGGAACATCATCTGAATTGCTCTGAGATTTAGAGTCTGTATCACAGGAACAATGCTGCAATATTGGTTCTGCTACAGGAAGAAGATGTCTGTGATTTCCCTTGTACTCCACACCTTCAGATTTCACAAGATAGGACCTTGGCTTGGCACATATACCTGTTACTTGACCGATCTGATCAAAACCTTTAGCTGTTTGCATCCTCATTGTCTCTCCTTTTTTCAATGAACAAAGAAATCTGCTCCTTGTGTCAAAACTGGACTTCTAGAATTAATACTTTCTGAGCAGCTGTGCTTTGATTGCTTGGTTGTCCTTAGTTTTAGGCCTCAACAAATTAGAACTAATAGGAAGGGTTGTTCTGGTTTGGCAAGACAGAAGTGTTTGAGCTGGTGAACCAAGTATATCATCACTGGGTATATTTCTGAGATTGAGTAAATTCAAAAACACATCGGTATTGTTGCACTTTGACTTTTCAAGTAATTGCTTTGCACTCTGTACTGCACATTCAGATAGGCCATTGGACTGGGGATACTCAGCACTACTGGTAACATGTACAAAAGTCCCATTCTCCTGTAAATTTCTGAAATATCTGACTGGTAAATTGAGAACCATTATCAGATACCAGCTTATGTGGACTTCCATGGACTGAGAAATGACATTTCAGCTTAGTAATAACAGTAGTGGATGTTCAGCTTAGTAATAACTGTAGTGGATGTTAAGTTAGGCAACAAATCTAACAAAAAAACAATTTGAATAAGAGTTGACCAATACTAAATAATGCTGATTGTTCCACTCAGATATGTTAGTGGTTACTGTTGACCATGGTAGTTCAGGAATCTGATGTAGCTGAAGTGGCCCTTTTTGCAGATGCAGTTTAGTACTACTACATACGGAACACAATGAAAGTACTCTGTCAATGTCTTTCACTAGTGAAGGCCTAAATACTAGTCCTCTCACCCTTCTTTCGGTAGATTCAGAACCTGAGTGACCACAATGCAAAATATGGATATATTCACATTGTAAGGAAGCAGGAACAACAGCTTTAGGACCTTTGAAAATAATGTCATCTTCCATCAACAACTCATCTCTGTAAGGAAAATAAGCTTGTAATTCAGGCAGTAGACTGGATTGCTTTGATGGCCTACCTGGATGTTGTGTTGGAGCTTTTGCAAAACAGGATCAGTCTTTGTATGATCTATCAGCTCATCAAGTCTTTCAGTAGGAAAAGTATGGACTTCCATGACATCAAAGTCAAAATTCTCTGCATCAAGCTGTTCCATTGTAGTTCTGGGTGATATGGATAAGGTAACTGCCAAATAAAGAAGTTTGCCTTTTGTAAAGACCATTTTGACATTGTACTTCTGTAACTTGAGCATCATTCTTTGTAATATTGCTGGAGTGGAATGCATAGGCTTCTTTAAAATAGTGATTAGAGGCTGATGATCAATTTCAATATGGATATCTCAACGAAAAAAATAATCATGAAACCTTGAAATGCAAACACATTTGCCATAAGTTCTTCCTCAATTTGAGCATATTGCATTTCAGTTTGGGTAAAAGTCCTAGATGCATAGGCTACCGGCCTGCCCTTTGAAGAACAACTGTGCCAAGACAAAACTTTGAAGTGTCACAGGAAAGAACAACTGGTTTATTGATATCATAGTATCTTAGTGTAGGTGGTACAGCAATTTTCTGCTTAAGATCATCAAATGCTCTCTAGTGCTGTTCTAGCCAAGACCATTTGCACTTCAGTTCTCTTAAAGGCACTGTCAACTCACTGAAATCTGGTATGAACTTGCTCAAATAGTTAACCATACCATTAAAACACTGTAGAGCTTAGACATTATCTGGAGCGGGCATCTCAAGAATAGCTGCTTGCTTGGATGGGTCTGATTGTAGCATGGTACTAGTAAACATCATGGATGTGATAAATCTAATGGCTTTACTCAACATTAAATCTCTGTCATTAAGCAAAATCTTTCTCACAGCAGCACTATTAATACCACACACAAACCTGTCCTTTATTAGCTCATCTTTTAAATCACCAAACATGCAAGTTTTAGCTCTGTTTCTCAAGTCAGTAATGTAAGCTGCAAATGTTTATCCTGGCCTTTGGTCTCTGGTATAAAACAAATGCCTCTCTAATGTAACATTGGTCTACAGGTTGCACATTTCTCTAAATTTACACTTCAAATAGTCAGGATCTTCCCTTGATTCAGCCTGGACAATAATATAACAGTTTTCACCTTCACCTACATACACTGCTGGTGCATACACAAATGAACACTCTCTATCAATAACCTATGACCAGCTAAGTTTAGAAAAATGAATGCTTTGGTGCATGCATCTTTATATGAGTAAGCTGTTTGTATGAAAATATACTCTTGCTCAAATATTCTCAAATTTTCTGCAATATTCTGATGAAATACAAGTGGAGCTGGTCTATGAAATGCCTCAGCCATATTAACACATCAACAAGGTTTTGCATATTTGCATGAACACACACACATACATGTCTATATGCCAGAAAATCATGGCAGTACTTGTAACTATGCCCAATAGTACAAATTTGTACCTAAAAGGAAGGCGGATATAGGTAAAGTATTAATAGATTTAAAACTATTTTAAGGAAGAAAAATTTTGAGCTCTTCTTTAAAGGACAGAATATAAACCCACGAAGTACAGAAGAATTAAGAATTAAGTTCAACCCACCCCTACACCCACAATTAAAAAATGTTGAGGTGATAATGAAGAAGAAAATAAGATCAGAACTTTTAAAGAATAAGAAAGGGTACAATGTAACAAAGGAAGAAAACAAACTATTAAATTAAATGACAGAGGACACCTCTATAAGGGTCATGAGACCGGACAAGGGAGGGGGACTGTGCTTATGGACCAAATGGTGTATGAAGAAAAGATGATGGATATATTGGAGAATACAAATAGATATGTCAGAGTTTCAGTTAACGAAATAAATATAGGGAACAGAAAAATCTATTTAATTTTAAATTATTTATTGTTGGAAGGATTAATAAGTATAGAGACTTTCAAATATTTGCACGTAGAAAAAACAAAAATACCAACCATTTTCAGGATTCCAAAGGTGCATAAAGATATAGAAGACCCACCAATGAGGCCTATTGTGTCCCCAGAAGGATCTATAACAGTACCTTTGGCCAGATGGTTGGATACCAAGCTTAAAGATATGTCGCTTGGAAGCCAAGGTGTAGTTAAGGATTCTTGGGATTTACTACGCAGTATAACAAATGAGTTATATGATGAGAGAATCATTTTTATAACTATTGACATAATAGATTTCTTTTCATCAATACCATATGAAGAAGGAATGAAATGGTTTGAGGAAGCCTTAACAAAGTATGGTAAGTTTAATAATAGGGATTTTTATCTTATTTTAACTTCGATAGAAATGGATTTTGTTAGAAAAATATGTATTAGTAATATGCATGCTTAGTGCATTCGAGGTTCAAAAGGGTTAATGCATTTATTCTGTTCACACTGCGTGAATCTGCACAAGCTACTAAAGACATTCCAATCCTGTTATGTCATAAAAATATGTGCAGCTATTATCTGCTTATGCTTTGGAAATTAACAGGAAAGCATTTGATTTTTTCTAATGTCATGAAAATAATAATAATTGTTTTATTTCTACTAGTGTCATGAGACTTAACAAAGAGTTATTGATCTTCTGCTTATAGGTTCATAGGTTCATAGGTTCATACTAGGCTATCTGCCCTAGGGCATTTATAAGCCTAGCCCAGAGTTTTGTGGCTTTCGCCACCCCTTTAGTTTGAAGGATACTATGCCCATTATTTTGCTATGCCTCTGTCAAGCAGTGACACTGAGGTAATCCCTGGGGTATACCTGCGATCTCCCATCCATTGGTCAAGATTTCTCTTGAACAAAACCAGCGAGGTGCTCTGCCTCACATGTACCGGGATTTTGTTCCACAGCATAGGGAGTTTCTGGGTGATGAATCTGTCCCTCCAGCACGTCCTATTAATAACAGTGTTAAGGTTTAAGTCTCTTGCCCTTGTAGTTCTGATGGATTTAGATTTTTTGAGGTGAAGCATGTTCATTAATTCCGGGTTGGACATGGCCTTGTATGTCAGGCACAGGTCGCCTCTGAGCAGACAGTAAGCAATTGAATAGAGCTGGAGTTCTTTCAGTCGGGCAGCATAAGACATATTTTTGAGACCCTTTATCCTTTTGGTGAGGAACTTTTGGGGCCTTTCCAATTGCTGCAGGTGTCGGGTCAGATACATTCCGAATGGGGCATTGTACTCAATCATTGGTCTGATGAGTGATGAGTACAGGGGACCGATGACCTCCATTGATCTAGATGTGAATCCCTTCATGATCAGGTGGGCAATGTAGAAGGTCTTCCTAACTACTTTGGCAACGTGAGTGTCAAACAAAAGGTTACTGTCAACCTGGGTCCCCAGATCCCTGATAACCTCTTCTGTGCTTAGTGGATTGCCACCTATATGGTAGCTAGAGGTAACCTTGTTTTTCCCGAAGGGTATGACTATGCATTTTTTGGCGTTTAACTTTAGGCCATGGTTCTGGCACCAGTTATCCATTTCTATGAGACCCTTCTGAAGGATATCTGTGTCAGATGGGTTTTCAACTATGGTGCCCAGTTTGCAGTCATCTACAAACTTTGTCAGCCATAATCCTCCTGTGTTTGCTTGTACTTCTGAAAAGTAGATGCCGAACAAGAGTGGGCCCAGGACTGAGCCCTGTGGGACACCACTTGTGACAGGCTTGGAGACTGACATGGCGCCAGCAACTCTGACCCTGTGGGTTCTGTCACTTAGCCAGTTTGCAACCCATCTTGTGACGTATGGGTTTACATTTAAGCTGATGAGTTTTTCAATGATGCCCGAGTGGGGTATTGTGTTGAAAGCCTTTGCCAGGTCAAGGTAGGCTGTGTGGACTGCCTTGCCCTCATCAATGGCCTTGGTGACTGTTTCGAAAAAGTCAACCAGGTTTAAAAGGAATGATCTGCCCTTGACAAAGCCAAACTGGGTTGGATCCAATGTCTGCAAGTCCCCTATGTCTTTATTTATGAGTTCTATTCTGATCCTCTCCATGGCTTTGCAGAGCAGGCTTGTCAAGCTGATGGGACGGTACTTTCCAGGGTCGGTGGAGGCACCTCCTTTGTGAAGTGGGACCACAGTTGCCGTATGCCACTCTTTGGGTACGTATCCTGAGGTGAGGCTAAGATTAAACAGCTGCCCTAACTGCGGGTTTAATTCCTCATTGAGTTCGTGGAGCACACAACCGGGGACACTATCTGGTCCCATGGATGCTGTGTTTTTCAGTTTTTCACCTTGGAGAGAGCGGTTCTCACCTGAGCATTTGAGATGTTTGGGGGGCTACAATCCTCTGGTATAGATATCTCTCCCTTTGGGGGTGAGGGGGGGGGAGAAATTTGCACTGAACCTGTCAGCCAGTATGTTGGCAATGTCTGTAGGTTCAGTGATCTTTACATAATTTTGAACTAATTCTGAGCATATCTGGGAGTTTCCTCCCAGGTTTCTAACATAGCTAAAAAAGGCTTTATGATTGTCTTTTGAGTCCTTAGTGACTTTACTCTCAAAATTTACCTTGGATGATTTTATGAGAGATCTTAGTTTTTTACTTATAAAGATCAAGGGTGTCTTCCCTTTTAAGGATTTTGCTCTATCTTGTAGCAGCTTCCTTCTTTTGTTGTAGAGCTTGTTTATGGCTGGGGTCCACCAGACTGGACACTTGCCTTTGGTACAAAGAGTCTTTGTTTTGTTTGGGATTGCCTGGTCCATGCAGTCCTGGAGGTGCTGGTAGAAGGCATTAGTAAGTGATTCAGTGGCTTGAGTAATGGGTTCCGCTGGCTCGGGGGCCTTGAAAGAGACCACACCAGTCTTTAGAAGTGTGAAGTCGGCTTTTGAGAAGTTCTTCACTGTGGTCTTTTTTATCTGGGGTGGGGGTGGGATGTGAACTTCCAGTGAGATTAGTTTATGATCTGATCTCACCAATGAGGGGTATACTTCTGGTGTTGAACATTGTGACCCCATGTTCGTGATGATGAGATCTAGTATGTTTTCTCCTCTTATGGGGGTGGTGACTAGTTGTTCCATGGCATTTGAGTTTATGAACTCTAGGAATCTTTGGGCTAGAGTGTTGGGGCTTGAGTAGTGATCCCAGTCTATATTTGGATAGTTGAAATCACCTAGTATGATGGTGTTTGGAGATACATTTAATCCCTCCAGTGTTTTCAGGAAAGCTGTGTGAGGTTCCTGAGTTTGAGAGGGTGGCCTGTAACATGCTACAAATTGCAGAGCAGTCTTGCCTATGGTTAATTGCAGTTGGATGGTCTCTGATGCATCGTGCATTGCCACCAACCTTGAGGTGAGGGTGTCCTTGATGAATATGGACACCCCCACTCCTTTCTTGGTGTTGTCCGGATTTTGGGGCCGGAACGCATGACATGAGGTAAAACCTGATAGTGCTGGGGTGCTCTCAGGAGCCTTGAACCAGGTTTCAGTCACAGCACAGACATCGATGTTCTCCTTACTGAGAAGGGCTTCGAGTGCGTGCATCTTGAGGTTGAGACTTCTGGCATTGAGCAGCATTACCCTTAGTTTTTTTCCTTTTTTGTGTTCTAGGGTGGTAGGTTTAGAATTTGAGCCTTGCCTAAAAAAGGCACTATGGGGGTGGCAAGAGCCTTTGCCAATATCCGTTAGCCCAGGGGTGACAGGTGCAAGCTGTCCCTTGCGAAGCAGTGTGGCTTGTCCAGCATGTCATCCCAGGCAGACAGACATTGGATCCCCTTTGAATGACACCAGAGTTTAAGCCAATTATTAAAGTTGATCATCTTGTCTCTGTATTGTGGCATCATTCTTGGTGAAGGTAGGATACTACTCAAGGTCAGGGTCATACCTGCCTGGGCTACATAATCAGAGAGCTCCTCTATGTCTCTTTTCATGTAGTCCAGGGAGGTACGTCTCAGGTCGTTCACACCAGCATGGACAATGACTGAGTCATACTTGTACCTGCTGTTGAGTGACCTGAGTACTTGCGTTATGTGGCGGATTCTAGCGCCCGACAGGCACCTTACTGTGACCTTCTCCTTACTCAATCTGGTGAGCGGGACGTCAGTGTGTCTGACTATGGAGTAACCTATGACGAGTGTGCCTGGCATTGTGTTTGGCCTTAAGGGCTGTGACTGTTTGGCACACTGATTTTGTGGTCTATGTGTTGCATGTGTTGTGTCCTGTGGTGGCAGTTGTTTGGGTGTCTGCTTTGGTGGCCTCTGCTGTTTTGGTAGATTTTTGATCAGAGCCTCTGAGTATGTCTTTGAGTGTTTATGTGTATGATTTGAAGTTGTGATAGTGCTATGTGAGACTGGGTTTGTGGTGTGTGTGGTTACCTTCTCCTCCTGTCTGGTCTTGCCAGTCCTATGTTGAGAGAGCTCAGCCTCCAGTTTGGCTATATAGTTGCATCTCTTGCATGTATTTGTGTTTTGTGGCAGAAGGAGAGGGTTGTCTGTGTACATGAGGCAATTGTAACATTGCCTCAATATTCCCAGATTTACCAGCTGAGCAGGAGAGGACACTAGCAACTGATCCCTCGACATGCCAGAAGGAATAGACAAAAACTTTATGTAGATGAGTTTGAAAGGAATTCGGGGGATGTGGGTGATCGAAAAAAAAGGGGTTTTAGGCTGGTGGGGGTACTATGTATAATAAAAAGTGCTATATCAGAGTAAAAAGTACTTTAGGAGCAAGTGCTAGGCTTTACAGATAGAGCATAGTCTACTTAGGAATCGAGTAGAGCTGAACTTTTTAGATAGAGACTAGGCCGGTTAGAATAGCAGTACAGTTCGAGAAGAGCTGTTCTAAGGGAAAAAATGAAGAGTGGACTTTAGGTAGCCTGAATAGTTTAACCTTGATAACCGCTGCTGCAATTGTGTGCTCCTGTGGCAACTCCACCTTCATCAGCTAAAGCGTGCTTTATAGCAGGGGGCTGGAAAAGGCAGGAAATGACCCAAAAATGGCCAATAAACTACAAGTTACTGTCTTAATCCACTCCTCTGAGGAAAAACAGGCAGCTCAGTACTCCCCACTCTCACTGGTGAGTAAAGAAACTTCCCCCTGACCAAACAAGGAAAATGGAGAAGTACAGGAACCAAGAAAAAAGCCCAGGGATCAGCAAAATCTGATCACTGGAACAAACTAGTCAGGAAAGTATGGAGAACAAGAATATTTTTTTGTTTTTTTTCAAATTTTATTTACACAGACAGACAGAAAACACAATAAATGCTTTGCTTTTCGATTAAATGCTATCAAAAGCTAGTACACTTGAGTGTATTAGCCTGTAGTTTAACTTTTAAGCAAACTTAAACTAGGAAGTGCAACAAACAATTCAAGCTTATAAAAACAGGAAAAACAGGTAATAACTATAAAATAGGCTGAAACAGTCTTCAAAAAGCATAAAAGGTCGAAAATGCAGAAAAAAAATACTTAAAATCTGGAAAGTTGTCTTTTCTGGTCTCTGCTGCTCTAGGAACTCTGCTGGATACCACGAGGAGCTGTGCTGAGTTCTCTACAGCCAGAAAAGCCCGCCAAAGCGTGCTTTATAGCAGGGCACTGGAAAAGGCAGGAAATGACCCAAAATGGCCAATGAACTACAAGTTACTGTCTTAAACCCCTCCTCTGAGGACAAACAGGAGGCTCAGTACTCTCAACTCTCACTGTTGAGTAAAGAAACTTCCCCCTGACCAAACAAGGAAAATGGAGAAGTACAGGAACCAAGACAAAGCCCAGGGATCAGCAAAATCTGATCACTGGAACAAACTAGTCAGGAAAGTATGGAGAACAAGAATATTTTTTTTGTTTTTTTCAAATTTTTTTTACACAGACAGACAGAAAACACAATAAATGCTTTGCTTTTTGATTAAATGCTATCAAAAGATAGTACACTTGAGTGTATTAGCCTGTAGTTTAACTTTTAAGCAAACTTAAACTATGAAGTGCAACAAACAATTCAAGCTTATAAAAACAGGAAAAACTGGTAATAACTCTATAAAATAGGCAGAAACAGTTGTCAAAAGGCACAAAAGGTCGAAAATGCAGAAAAAAAAATACTTAAAATCTGGAAAGTTGTCTTTTCTGGTCTCTGCTGCTCTAGGAACTCTGCTGGATACCACGAGGAGCTGTGCTGAGTTCTCTACAGCCAGAAAAGCCCGCCAAAGCGTGCTTTATAGCAGGGAGCTGGAAAAGGCAGGAAATGACCCAAAATGGCCAATGAACTACAAGTTACTGTCTTAAACCACTCCTCTGAGGACAAACAGGCAGCTCAGTACTCCCCACTCTCACTGGTGAGTAAAGAAACTTCCCCCTGACCAAACAAGGTAAATGGAGAAGTACAGGAACCAAGACAAAGCCCAGGGATTAGCAAAATCTGATCACTGGAACAAACTAGTCAGGAAAGTATGGAGAACAAGAATATTTTTTTGTTTTTCAAATTTTTTTACACAGACAGACAGAAAACACAATAAATGCTTTGCTTTTCGATTAAATGCTATCAAAAGCTAGTACACTTGAGTGTATTAGCCTGTAGTTTAACTTTTAAGCAAACTTAAACTAGGAAGTGCAACAAACAATTCAAGCTTATAAAAACAGGAAAAACAGGTAATAACTCTATAAAATAGACAGAAACAGTCATCGAAAGGCACAAAAGGTAGAAAATGCAGAAATAAAATACTTAAAATCTGGAAAGCTGTCTTTTCTGGTCTCTGCTGCTCTATGAACTCTGCTGGATACCACGAGGAGCTGTGCTGAGTTCTCTACAGCCAGAAAAGCCAGCCAAAGCGTGCTTTATAGCAGGGCGCTGGAAAAGGCAGGAAATGACCCAAAATGGCCAATGAACTACAAGTTACTGTCTTAAACCCCTCCTCTGAGGACAAACAGGAGGCTCAGTACTCTCAACTCTCACTGTTGAGTAAAGAAACTTCCCCCTGACCAAACAAGGAAAATGGAGAAGTACAGGAACCAAGACAAAGCCCAGGGATCAGCAAAATCTGATCACTGGAACAAACTAGTCAGGAAAGTATGGAGAACAAGAATATTTTTTTGTTTTTTTCAAATTTTTTTACACAGACAGACAGAAAACACAATAAATGCTTTGCTTTTTGATTAAATGCTATCATAACTAGTACACTTGAGTGTATTAGCCTGTAGTTTAACTTTTAAGCAAACTTAAACTATGAAGTACAACAAACAATTCAAGCTTATGAAAACAGGAAAAACAGGTAATAACTCTATAAAATAGGCAGAAACAGTTGTCAAAAGGCAAAAAAGGTCGAAAATGCAGAAAAAAAATACTTAAAATCTGGAAAGTTGTCTTTTCTGGTCTCTGCTGCTCTAGGAACTCTGCTGGATACCACGAGGAGCTGTGCTGAGTTCTCTACAGCCAGAAAAGCCCACCAAAGCGTGCTTTATAGCAGGGAGCTGGAAAAGGCAGGAAATGACCCAAAATGCCCAATGAACTACAAGTTACTGTCTTAAACCACTCCTCTGAGGACAAACAGGCAGCTCAGTACTCCCCACTCTCACTGGTGAGTAAAGAAACTTCCCCCTGACCAAACAAGGAAATGGAGAAGTACAGGAACCAAGACAAAGCCCAGGGATTAGTAAAATCTGATCACTGGAACAAACTAGTCAGGAAAGTATGGAGAACAAGAATATTTTTTTGTTTTTTTCAAATTTTTTTACACAGACAGACAGAAAACACAATAAATGCTTTGCTTTTCGATTAAATGCTATCAAAAGCTAGTACACTTGAGTGCATTAGCCTGTAGTTTAACTTTTAAGCAAACTTAAACTAGGAAGTGCAACAAACAATTCAAGCTTATAAAAACAGGAAAAACAGGTAATAACTCTATAAAATAGACAGAAACAGTCATCGAAAGGCACAAAAGGTCGAAAATGCAGAAATAAAATACTTAAAATCTGGAAAGCTGTCTTTTCTGGTCTCTGCTGCTCTATGAACTCTGCTGGATACCACGAGGAGCTGTGCTGAGTTCTCTACAGCCAGAAAAGCCAGCCAAAGCGTCCTTTATAGCAGGGCACTGGAAAAGGCAGGAAATGACCCAAAATGGCCAATGAACTACAAGTTACTGTCTTAAACCCCTCCTCTGAGGACAAACAGGCAGCTCAGTACTCTCCACTCTCACTGGTGAGTAAAGAAACTTCCCCCTGACCAAACAAGGAAAATGGAGAAGTACAGGAACCAAGACAAAGCCCAGGGATCAGCAAAATCTGATCACTGGAACAAACTAGTCAGGAAAGTATGGAGAACAAGAATATTTTTTTGTTTTTTTCAAATTTTTTACACAGACAGACAGAAAAATAAATGCTTTGCTTTTTGATTAAATGCTATCAAAAGCTAGTACACTTGAGTGTATTAGCCTGTAGTTTAACTTTTAAGCAAACTTAAACTATGAAGTACATCAAACAATTCAAGCTTATGAAAACAGGAAAAACAGGTAATAACTCTATAAAATAGGCAGAAACAGTTGTCAAAAGGCACAAAAGGTCGAAAATGCAGAAAAAAAAATACTTAAAATCTGGAAAGTTGTCTTTTCTGGTCTCTGCTGCTCTATGAACTCTGCTGGATACCACGAGGAGCTGTGCTGAGTTCTCTACAGCCAGAAAAGCCCGCCAAAGCATGCTTTATAGCAGGGGGCTGGAAAAAGCAGGAAATGACCCAAAATGGCCAATGAACTACAAGCAACTGTCTTAAACCACTCCTCTGAGGACAAACAGGCAGCTCAGTACTCCCTACTCTCACTGGTGAGTAAAGAAACTTCCCCCTGACCAAACAAGGAAAATGGAGAAGTGCAGGAACCAAGACAAAGCCCAGGGATCAGCAAAATCTGATCACTGGAACAAACTAGTCAGGAAAGTATGGAGAACAAGAATATTTTTTTGTTTTTTTCAAATTTTTTTACACAGACAGACAGAAAACACAATAAATGCTTTGCTTTTTGATTAAATGCTATCAAAAGCTAGTACACTTGAGTGTATTAGCCTGTAGTTTAACTTTTAAGCAAAGTGAAACTAGGAAGTGCAACAAACAATTCAAGCTTATAAAAACAGGAAAAACAGGTAATAACTCTATAAAATAGGGAGAAACAGTCGTCAAAAGGCACAAAAGGTCGAAAATGCAAGAAAAAATACTTAAAATCTGGAAAGTTGCTTTTTCTGCTCTCTGCTGATCTAGGAACTCTGCTGGATACCACGAGGAGCTGTGCTGAGTTCTCTACAGCTAGAAAAGCCCGCCAAAGCGTGCTTTATAGCAGGGGGCTGGAAAAGGCAGGAAATGACCCAAAATCGCCAATGAACTACAAGTTACTGTCTTAAACCACTCCTCTGAGGGCAAACAGGCAGATCAGTACTCCCCACTCCCACTGGTGAGTAAAGAAACTTCCCTTCGACCAAACAAGGAAAATGGAGAAGCACAGGAACCAAGACAAAGCCCAGGGATCAGCAAAATCTGATCACTGGAACAAACTAGTCAGGAAAGTATGGAGAACAAGAATATTTTTTTGTTTTTTTTCAAATTTTTTTACACAGACAGAAAGAAAACACAAATAAATGCTTTGCTTTTTGATTAAATGCTATCAAAAGCTAGTACACTTGAGTGTATTAGCCTGTAGTTTAACTTTTAAGCAAACTTAAACTAGGAAGTGCAACAAACAATTCAAGCTTATAAAAATAGGAATAACAGATAATAACTCTATAAAATAGGCAGAAACAGTCATGGAAAGGCACAAAAGGTTGAAAATGCAGAAAAAAATACTTAAAATCTGGAAAGTTGTCTTTTCTGGTCTCTGCTGCTCTAGGAACTCTGCTGGATACCACGAGGAGCTGTGCTGAGTTCTCTACAGCCAGAAAAGCCCACCAAAGTGTGCTTTATAGCAGGGGGCTGGAAAAGGCAGGAAATGACCCAAAATGGCCAATGAACTTCAAGTTACTGTCTTAAACCACTCCTCTGAGGACAAACAGGCAGCTCAGTACTCCCCACTCTCACTGGTGAGTAAAGAAACTTCCCCCTGACCAAACAAGGAAAATGGAGAAGTACAGGAACCAAGACAAAGCCCAGGGATCAGCAAAATCTGATCACTGGAACAAACTAGTCAGGAAAGTATGGAGAACAAGAATATTTTTTTGTTTTTTTCAAATTTTTTTACACAGACAGACAGAAAACACAATAAATGCTTTGCTTTTCGATTAAATGCTATCAAAAGCTAGTACACTTGAGTGTATTAGCCTGTAGTTTAACTTTTAAGCAAACTTAAACTAGGAAGTGCAACAAAAAATTCAAGCTTATTAAAACAGGAAAAACAGGTAATAACTCTATAAAATAGGCAGAAACAGTCGTCAAAAGGCACAAAAGGACGAAAATGCAGAAAAAAAAATACTTAAAATCTGGAAAGTTGTCTTTTCTGGTCTCTGCTGCTCTAGGAACTCTGCTGGATACCACGAGGAGCTGTGCTGAGTTCTCTACCATGCCATGAGAAAATACGCAGCTGCTGAAGCTATTGATAATGAAAACAAAGGCTGCTTGAAAGTATAAACCGTAGTCAGCATTACTTGTACCTAAGCTAGAAATGTACCTTGAAATGTAACACATATATATTAGAACTGCACAACTGAAGAATAGAAAGTTTGTAGTGGGCTAAATATAAGCCCCAAGGCCAGGTTGTTTTTCTCAAATTTTTTTTTGTAATCCAGTCATGTCAGCAGGAAATCTAAGTAACATTTTCTATGTAACACATAATGAGTTTTAAATCTGAACATGTCAGCAGGAAATCTAAGCAACATTTTCTGTAGAACAATACAGAAAGCTGTGTCTAACTACATCAACCTTAGAAAAGTAACATTTTATAGAACTGTATAAAAGTAGCATACTGCTTACTAGTAATTTAGACAAATCCTGTATCTGCATGTTTTGTCTCCTTGCTGCAAGTAATAAAGGGTGCCATACTTGAACCTTACATGAATTGGTCTTTGAAGTTTTTTCCTTTGACAGATTGGTCCTTTGGAACGGTAGCCTCACTTCACCTCGGATCAGATGGGCCAGGGTGGTTGAAACTATACGGGGAAGAAACCAAATCGGTTCTTCTTATTTGAAAAGCCCTCTGACTGAATTGTCGTGCAAAAGAGGCCAGCCACTTTGTGATCTGTGATTGAAGGACTGGTCTCCGAATTGGTGATCAATCATGTAGGCTCAGGTAAGGTGAATCTACTTTTTTCTGTTTTCTGTTTTAGATCAGGGACTAGATTTGTATTGTTTTTATCAAGACTATATTTTACAAGTCAGGGACAGAAAAGATTACTGTCTTGTCATACGGTAGGCAGTCATTCTGAAGAGACTATAACAAAATCTGTGGTACAACGTTAAAAAGCAGAGAAGTTATGTAACGATCAAAAAGGGTAGAACAAAATGGGCAATAATTGCACAAAACGACCCCAAAATCCACCGTTAACCGAAGATGCAAAATACATGCAGTCACAGTGCGCCGACAGTATTAAATACTATTCAAAATGGTTAATAAATATGAATTTGATGGAAAATTAGAAAAATCCTCGCTTATCAAATTGTCAAACAGCTCAAAACCGATTCCAAAGGTCAGGTAAAAAAGCAATGCAAATTAGGAATTCCTCAGGCACACAGGTGGATTGAGGAAGTAAACCATAGGGAACAAAAAAACAATTCAAAAACAATGTTTTTAGATAAGAAGGACAATAACTTAGTAATAGCATCGGCCCCTCCGCCTCCTTTACCAGAATATGAAGCAAGTGAACAGGTTAGTCCACCCCCACGATATCCTGTTGTCACTGAAAATAGAGACATTGTAAAAATAAAACCATTTATTAGAGATCCCATCGGGACCAGGTCTCGAACACGGCAGGTAACTCAAATGAAGGCATTGAGTTATATCAAATGGTTAAGAATTCATGATCTATGAGTGAAGAAGAAATATGCCCACTTATAGAAGTACCTAATCCTCAGGCAGGGCAAGACGGTCAGGACCCAACTATTTTAGTGTATAGACCCTGGACTCCGGAAGATATCCGGAAAGCCACTGAGGGAATTCCCCATCCAAAAGTTAATTTTAGAAAGTTCTCAGAAGATTTACAAGGAATGAGGCTGAGTTATAACTTAAACGGAGAAGAGGTAGAAAAAGTAGTTAGACAAATTGTGGGACCAGATTGACACATGATTAGTGGCAACTGGAATCCCTGTGACGCTGCACAAAGACCCCTCCCACATAGCAGCGCAGAACTAGACAACAAAGTAAAAGGTCTCACAGACCGCATCTCTGAAAAATGGAAGCCTAGGGCAGACTGGACTTGCATTAATCAATGCATCCAACAAGAAGTTGAAACTATTGACCGGTATTATGCCAGATTATTAGAATGTTTTAATAACCACTGTGGAATGCAGGTTCCTGAAGATCAAACACAAGATTCCCCATATGAACAGCAGTTAAAAATGCATTCTTAAAAGGCAGTATTGCACCCATAAGCAGTTTTATTACAAAACACATGGTAGACCATCATACAAGCAGGTTACAATCATTACTTGAATATGCTAGGCATGTCGAAAGGCATTTTAATAGCAAAAAGAAAAAGAAAGCTCAAGTATTTTCTGTAGAAGATGGAGCAGAAGTTTATGTAGTACAGTCCGGGAAAAAGGGCAAGAAAAATGCACAGAGAAACAAACAATCTGATCAGCGATCAGAGGACTTTGAAGGGCGAAAGAAAAAGGGTGAATGTTTCAAATGCGGTAAAAAGGGACACTTGGCAAGGGATTGCAAGAAAAATAAGAAGGCAACCATGGAAGACAAGGAGGGCAAGGACTGACTATATGGTAGTCAGGAATCACTATAAGGAGATACCAGAGAAAGGACAAATGAGAATGTGATAGCAGGAGTAGAAGATGTGACAGAAGAAATGGAGGAAGTGCAAGAAGTTAGTGACAGAGAAGGAAATGAAATATTAGACCTAGCTTTATTGAGCCTGGAGCTCTACTTAGCAGACATGAAACCAGAAGTTACGCTCTTGGTAGAAGGGAGGGAAGTCAAATTATTGTCTGACTCAAGGGCATCACGAACCCTGATACATCCCTCCAAACTGCCAGAAAACACAGAGTCACCTGATTACATACTGGTAAAAGCAGCTAATGGACAGCTGTATCGGGAGCCCCTCTCCTGTAACATTGCAATAACTGATCCTGTTTCAGGATTGACTCAGAAAAGCAAAATTGTTGTTGCTGCAAAATGCCCAGTAAACCTCTTCGGCAGAGACCTCATGCAGCTATTTGGTATAGCAGTAGTCCCAACCATGCAGGGTATGGAAGCACAGCAACAAATTGATACCTTTGCAGTTCAATCCGAGGGTGAAATATTTTATCGGTACAGCCAGGACTAGGTTATGACTGGTCCAGGGACTGTGACCGAAGAATTAATAAATGTAGCCATCGGCAAGTTCCCCTCCCTTGACACTGATAGGCAACACTTGTTACACTGTACCCTGTATTATTGTAACACACCAGGACCTGATAAGGAATATGAGCAAGAATTGTTTAAAAATCATGCAAACAGATTGATATTACGTAATCTGTACTGGGACACAGAAGGGAACAGTGTAGCCAGCTGTTCATTGCCCCAGGAGTTCTTTACACTTTATAAATCTAATCGATTACCACACGTTAGCCTAACCAAGAACAAAAACATAGAATGGGCAGACTTAGGAGAAAAAGTCACAAAATGGGAGAAACAGACAGAGTTAGAACTGTCAGAACAGGTAATACAAATACAGAAGTTGAATTGGATAACTCAGACCCACCCAGCCGTACATTTGCAGTCTAGCAAGGACAGCTGATTAGCACTCCTATTAAAGGAGGTAGGGAGTGCCTTACAAAATATACCAGAAACTCTCTGGTCAAGAGGAAAGTCAGATGTAGGACTTATTTGTACAGCGGGACCAGTTACTATCACGCCAAAGTCTGCATTTAGACCACAGAAAAGACAGTATCCCTTAAGAAAAAATGCAAAGGCAGGAGTCAAACCTATCATAGCAGCTTTACTTAAGGAAGGGGTACTAGTGGAATCTCCCGATTCACCATGTAACACACCCTTATTTCCTGTTAAAAAAGCAAATGGAGAATGGCGTATGGTCCAAGATTTACAAGCTATAAATGACGCAGTAATACCAAGGGCATCTACGGTGCCAGACCCACACACCCTGTTGAATGATTTAAAACCTCAGCAGAAGTATTTTTCTGTGGTAGACATTAGCAATGTGTTCTTTTCGATACCGATACACCCTGACAGCCAGTATTGGTTTGCATTCACATTTCAGGAGAAAAGGTATACATATATGCGACTACCACAGAGATATTGTGAAAGTCCAACAATATTCTCACAAGAAATGGCAAGCAACTTGGTTTGATTTTCCCCACCAAGAGGCAGTCAGATTTTACTTTATGTTGATGACATCTTGCTGGCGGCCCCCACCCAGCAAGATTGTAAAGAAGATACCATAGCGCTATTACTATTTTTAGCCACTGAAGGACATAAGGTAAACAAAAATAAACTGCAGCTTTGGAAAAAACAAGTTAAATACCTAGGATATGTGATATCCAAGGAAAGTAGAACACTAGATGAGGACAGAAAAGTAGCAATTTTGCAAGCACCAAAACCCACTACCAAGAAGGAAATGATGTCCTTCCTGGGTACAACTAATTTTTGCTGGAGCTGGATTCCAAACTATGCCTTGGAATCTGCACCTCTGACTGACCTGATATATAAAAAGCCTATGGCAGCACAGGATTTGTTACAATGGACACCAGAGGCAGAATCTGCTTTCTGCAGACTGAAACAGTTAATAGTGTCCTCATTAGTTCTAGGATTACCAAACTACCATAAACGTTTTTTCCAAACTGTAGATTGTAAGCAAGGTTATATGACATCAGTGTTAACACAACAGCATGGGGACAGGCAATGCCCCATTGCTTACTATTCATCACAACTAGATCCAGTGGCACGGTCCTTACCTCACTGTGTACAAGCAGTAGTTGCAGCTGCAATGGCAGTACAGGCTTCGGCCTCAGTAGTTTTATTCCACCCTCTCACTTTGAGAGTGCCTCATGCAGTCACGATTATTTTACTGCAAGATAAGGTAGCATATCTTTCCCCTGCTAGACATCTTTCCTGTATGACTATATTGTTGAGCCAACCTCACATGACAATTGAATGATGCACGACTTTGAACCCTTCTACATTGCTCCCAACCCCTGCAGACGGCACACCACACCGCTGCCTGCAGGTGATTGAGCAAAAGACACTACCTAGAAAAGATCTCACGGATGTCCCCTTGGATGATGACAAGGTGACATACTACAAGGATGGTTCGTGCAAAAGGGGTCCTGCAGGACAGAACCTAGTAGGATATGCAGTAGTTTCTGATGCTGAGATTATAGAAGCAAAACCTTTACCACACAACTTATCTGCACAGGCAGCTGAATTGATTGCATCGCTGAAATGATTGCCTTGACGCGGGCATGTATCTTAGCAAAGGGTAAAAGTGTAAACATTTTTACTGACAGCCAGTATGCTTTTTCTACTGTGCATATTTTTGCACAACAGTGGAAAAACCGAGGAATGATAACATCTACTGGAAAACCTATCAATCAAGCACAGTTTATTTTAGATCTTTTAGAATCTATTCAGTTACCTCAGAAAGTAGCTATTTGTAAATGCACAGCTCACACCAAGCAACAAGATAGGATTTCAAAAGGTAATGCGAGAGCTGATACAGCTGCAAAACAAGCAGCTTCTGAAGTATTTCTTTTAAATGAGGAACTACAACCCTTTGAGATTTTAGACTTAGAAATGTTAAAAACAATGCAGACACTCACTACGCAAGCTGAAAAACAAAAATGGGTAAAACAAGGAGCAATTCTCAAAAAGGGGCTGTACATCTCTAAAGAAAGGAAACCGATACTACCATCTAATTTGTTTAGATATGCAGCTTTGTTGAGCCATGGGCAGTGCCATGTCTCAACAGGGGGGATGGTACAGCTGGTAACCCAGGTGTTCACAACATACGGATTTACAAACTACTCTAAAAAAATTTGTTTGATGTGCCAAATTTGTAACAAACATCATGCACAAGGGGCGTTAAAGCCCAAGCAGGGGAGTTTCCCTACACCACCATATCTGTTTCATACTATCTGTATGTATTTCATAGAGTTGAATAAATGTGAAAATAAGAAGTATTGTCTTGTCATTGTAGACATGTTTTCCAGATAGGTGGAAGCCTTTCCAACCAAAAATCCCGATGCAGCCACCGTGGCAAAAGTACTTGTCAAAGAAATCATCCCTAGATTCGGCATTCCGGAAAGGATCTACAGTGACAATGGTACATGCTTTGTAAACCAAACCATGCAGCAGTTAAGTAAGCATTTTGGTATTTCTTTAAAAAAATCATTGTGCATACCATCTGCAATCTTTAGGACTAGTTGAGAGGCATAATGGAATAGAATAAATTAAGAAAATTAAAAGCAGAGACAGGAAAGAACTGGCTGTATTGTTTGCCCCTGGCACTGTTGAGCATGAGAGCTGTTCCGACTGCAAAAGGATTGACTCCTTTTGAAAAACTGTTTGGAAGGGCTTATTATACACCCCAGTGGAAACTTCTCATGCCCACAGACCAGGAAGCTGACTATACACTAGCTGAATATAAGAGAAATGTGTTGAATTCTAAACATCTGTTGGAGTTAAATTCTGTTTCAGATAAAGAACAAACCAAAACATCGGAAGTGGCAGTGATCCCAGGGTACTGGGTTTGGGTGAAAAACATTAAGAAGAAAAACTGGACGTCTCCAAGGTGGGAAGGTCCATACCAGGTGCTTCTTTCAACACCCACTGCAGTCAAGATAGCAGAGCGAGCTTTGTGGATCCACCTGATGCACTGCAAACTAGTTAAGAACTTTGAACTGGACAAAAATCTTACCTCTCCATCGGGGCCCTCAGCACAAAGTCTGGCTACAAAGGGGGGTCAGATCAATAGGACTGATCCGTCTCAACCCCAGTGAAGAAACCATTGGTGCTGAAGGTCCTATAAGGGCAGAGAGTAAGATCACATGTCAAAAGCAAAAATGATAGAATCCAGAAAAATCCAAATAAAACCACTCAGAAGAGTGGGAGAAAACAGGAATGCAGAACAACCATTTCCTCAGAAGTATTGCATAATCATCCTGTTGACTGTACTAGAGACAATAATCTTTTTGTTGTGACCATTCCTTTTCCCAGCCACACAAACTGAACTGAATAAACGTTGAGAGTTGCACGTAGGGTGGCACCTAAACTTCAACACTTACCAGGCAATCAAATATGTGTATGCTGAGACCTTCAATGTTTCAAATTGCTGGATTTGCACAGCTTTGCCAACAGCATACGGGGGTTATTGTTAACTTCAGTCCCCCTAGGAGCCAACAAGACAAGGGAAAATTTAGTCTATGATACATCAGATGTTACATCACAAGATAAAGTAGCATTGCACTTGTCTGTTCGACAGAAGGGGACTGTGTGTTTTTACAAAAATTATACAGTTCAGGTGTTCCCTATAGATGCTACAATAAAACTGATAACACAGGTTCCTATTGAAACACAAGCTATGATTCATTTTTTGAACTGATGCATAGGACAACTGATGAAGTAAGACATAATGCTGACCTCAATATACAACTGATTATAGTTGACAAAAAAATGTTTCATCCAGAACCAGGACATAGTAAAGTTACTACAAAGTAGAAGACTATTATTTTGTATGTGGTAGGAAAGCATACAAGTGGTTACCTGAGAATTGGTCCAGCAGTTGTTATTTGGGGTACCTGGTTCCGGCCATACGACACACAGCAGTTTTGCCTCAGGAGAAAATTTGAAATGTTCGATGAGAAATCAAAAAGCCTGTCAATCCAGTAGGGCAAATCAATGCGAGCTGGAAAAACCATCATGCTGTGAGCCTAGGGAAAAATGGACTGTCGCATATGGACTTGGGTGATGCCATCATCTTGTGGACAGGTGTATTGCCAGCATATGGAGCAACAAAATCAATCTGGGAACTGAAAAAACTGTCTAAACTTTTCGAAATAATGAGCAATGCAACCTTTTCCACTCTAGAATTGGTGACTGATGAACTGACTGCCATGAGAACTGTAGTGCTTCAAAACCGCATGGCTCTTGACTTCACTCTAGCGGCGAGAGGAGGTACTTGAGTGCTGTTCGTATATTCCTGACCACAAACACGAGATAGACAATCACCTTGAGGTAATTCAGCAAATGTCGACTATGACCAAATCAGGACCAAATCCATTGACAGACTTTTTCCAGAGATTGTTTCGGGGGTGGGGCAGTATCCTGATGAACATCCTGATCGCCATCTGTGTAGGAATGATCCTACTGATAGTATGTGTTTGCTGCTGCATCCCCTGCATGAAAAGACTGATTAAAGACTTTATAGACATGTCAGTTTCAGAAACCTTATACCAAGGTGCTGAACTTGAAGAATTGTTGAAAAATTGCAAATGCTTTCATAAGCTTAAACTGAATGACTCTCTTAATTGCAAATCCTGAGTAGGAAGAGGTTAGGGGAAGAAAAAACTGTTTATGCTTATTTTGAAAGTAGAATAAAAGTATTAAAAGGGGGGAATGTTAGAAAAATATGTATTAGTAATATGCATGTTTAGTGCATTTGAGGTTCAAAAGGGTTAATGCATTTATTCTGTTCACACTGCGTGAATCTGCACAAGCTACTAAAGACAATCCAATCCTGTTATGTCATAAAAATATGTGCAGCTATGATCTGCTTATGCTTTGGAAATTAACAGGAAAGCATTTGATTTCTGCTAATGTCATGAAAATAATAATAATTGTTTCATTTCTACTAGTGTCATGAGACTTAAAGAGTTATTGATCTTCTGCTTATGCAGTGAGAAAATACACAGCTGCTGAAGCTATTGATAATGAAAACAAAGGCTGCTTGAAAGTATAAACCGTAGTCAGCATTACTTGTACCTAAGCTAGAAATGTACCTTGAAATGTAACGCATATATATTAGAACTGCACAATTGAAGAATAGAAAGTTTGTAGTGGTCTAAATATAAGCTCCAAGGCCAGGTTGTTTTTCTCAAATGTCTTTTGTAATCCAGTCATGTCAGCAGGAAATCTAAGTAACATTTTCTATGTAACACATAGTGAGTTTTAAATCTGAACATGTCAGCAGAAAATCTAAGTAACATTTTTTGTAGAACAATACAGAAAGCTGTGTCTAACTACGTCAATCATAGAAAAATAACATTTCATAGAACTGTATAAAAGTAGCATACTGCTTACTAGTAATTTAGACAAGTCCTGTATCTGCATGTTTTGTCTCCTTGCTGCAAGTAATAAAGGGTGCCATACTTGAACCTTACGTGAATTGGTCTTTGAAGTTTTTTCCTTTGACAGCTTTAAACAATAATTTTATACATTATGAAGGGGAGTTTCTTAAGCAAGTACAAGGAGTAGCGATGGGGGCAAGATGTGCCCCTACGTACGCCAACATTATTCTTTCAATTTGGGAGGAAAAATATATTATAAACTCCAAATATGTAAAATGTTGGAAATTGTACAAGCGTTACCTGGATGATATGTGTTTCTTATGGATAGGCTCTGAAAGTATGTTTTTTGAATTTTTAAATTATATATCAGAGTCGACTGATTTTTTTGAATTTTACATACAAGATTAACAAAGATAAACTGGAATATCTGGATATTTCCATAATGAAATGGGAAGGTACTTTTAGCTCAAAGATTTATCAGAAAGAAACCTTCTCGAATTCATATTTAGCGTACAATAGTGAACATCCCCTACAACAGAAAAAAGGAATTGTTAAGGGACAATATGTTAGGGGTGGTCGTATGACATCCAGAGAGTGTGATTTTGATCAAGAATGTAAAACATTGAGGGAAATGTTTATAGAACGAGAATACCCAAATGATTTTTTAAATAACATAGAAAAAGAGGTCAGAAAAGGGAGGCAGGATAGATTCAAACCCATTTTGGGGGATAAAACAGGGATAAGTATGGAAAAGGTTAAAACAGCCAACAATGAAGGAGAAGGAAATTTTGTGATTGATTATAGTGGAGATGCAGTAAGAATAAGAAAATATTTAGAGGAAGAATGGATCAGATTTGGAGAAATATCTGACCTAGAAGGCATTTTTGATAATCCTTTAAGATGTACATACAGAAGGGGTAGAAGTCTAAAGGCTATATTAGAAGGTAAAAAAGATGGCCCTAAGTGCAAAGAGGGCAAAGTAGGGACCTTTAAATGTGGACGATGCTCCCAATGTCCATACATTCATATGAGGGACACTATCCTTGTCAGTAGTAGGGATAGACTAATTAGTAGTAGGGACTATGCAAATTGTGACACTAGCGGGATAGTTTACACAGAGCTTTGTGATCATTGTGAAACATTTTATGTAGGTAAATCAGAAAGAAAGTTAAAAAACAGAATATATGAGCATAATTATGAAATTAGAACAAAATGTACTAAAAATGCTCTTTATAGACACATGATAAGTGGTCAAGAAGGTAAATTTAGGTTCTTTGTATTGGAAGAAATTCCAAAAGACATAAGAGGAGGTCCATGGGAGACTTCCATTTAATATAAAGCACTACTTTGGCAACTATCATTGGAAGCTACCAGATTCCCAGGTCTGAATGATGCAGTATCACTCGCCCCAGTTTTAAAGCTAAGGGCTGCAAAACTATAATGTTTCTGTAATAATGTATTCTTTGGTAAAAAGTACAATATGAATTGTTTTTTATTATTTTTGCAAGTATGACTGTTGGTTTGAATGATGCAGTATCACTTGCCCCAGTTTTAAAGCTAAGGGCTGCAAAACTATAGTGTTTCTGTAATAATGTATTCTTTGTTAAAAAGAACAAAATTAATTGCTTTTATTATTTTTGCAAGTATGACTGTTCGAATTATTTGTTTAAGCAATACATGTATAGCACTTTAATTCCATCTTTGGACACAAGATGGTGGTATTCTCCATAGTTTTATGTGAGAACAGGTTGTTTTAAAAGGTTCTAGTATGTATTAAACTAGTATACATTTATATTTATATTTTTGTATTTTTACATATATATGAAATGACAGAGGTTAGAGACGTTTTGTAGATATTTATGTATGTGTTTAAAACTGTTTTAAAAAACGTTTTAAAAGTTTTATAGGGAAGAACATCTATTAAGTTGTTGTTGTTTGTCTTTCAGCTTTTCCCGGTTAGGGGTAATCACAGCTGAACTCCGGTCTGCTAATGATTAGCAGTAGATTTTTCATGAATGCTGAGGTGCCAGCTTGACATGCAACCTTCAATGAAGACACACCCATTTACACATGTCTTTCGAATGCCCATCCAACCGCGGGGAGGACATGCAGACTCCACACAGAAGGCACTCCCCACACTCCAGCCGAGAATCACACGGGAGAACCTCTTGCTGTGAGGCAACAACACTACCGCTGCACCACCGCGGTTAGGGAAGAACATCTATTAAGTATATGTAATTATGTTAAGAAAATGCACCAATTAGGTAACAGTATTAATTAAGTATAGGGTATTTAAGGGAAGAATTGTAATAGGTATGCATTTCTATTTCATCTGAGGAAGTCTTTAGGAGACTAAAATGCATTTGTGGTGATAACAGCATTTATGGTTTTATTTCTACAAGAAGGAGTGTTCTAATAAACTTTGTTGGTGTGGATATAGTGAAGTCGTGCCTTGGTGCAATTGCTCTATTTTTCTTGGTCTTGGCAGTTTTTTCAGAGCAATTTCCTTTTCCTGCTCATTTTGGGTATTTGGTCTGTGAAATGCCTCAGCCATATTAACACATCAACAAGGTTTTGGACATTTGCACAAACACACACACATACATGTATATATGCCAGAAAATTATGGCAGCACTTGTAACTATGCCCAATAGCACAATAAGCCTCTGAGTAATTGAAGTTTCCAAAATACTTTGTGAAATAACTCTTTTAGGCACTGCAACACTCTTGAAATTATTGTACTGTAAAAGTCACATCATCATTTTAAGAAACATTCAAAGTAACTGCACATTGCAAATAAACTGGGAATCAGAAGACGCTCGGGGTGAGAAACATTTTGAAGTAACTGTATGTTGCAAATAAACAGTACACACAGCACACTGAAACAGTTCCAAAATGGCTGTACTTTGCTAAATAACTCTTTACAGTGCAAGAAACACTCTGTAATGGCAGCACTTCTGTGAATAGACACATCCAGCAGAAGAAACTTTTCGAAATTGCTGTATTTGACTGTACTGCACAAAATAGTTGCACTTTGCACACAATAAACTTTTCAGAATAAATTCACAATAATAAACACACACTGTAAGCACCTTTACACATGTGATGCTTCTAATAACACTAGTTATGCCTTGCAGAGCTCTAGTTAAGGCAAAATAACTGTTTATGCCAAAACTGTAATTTGCCAAAAGACATGCAGTCACTTTGCATTATTTATGCTCAATATGCCCTTTTTGCCCTTTATTATGTTCATTTTACACATTTAATCTCTTTTCTTGTGCTCGTTTTACTCTAAACATGCTCGTTTTGCAACTCTGAGGTAATTCTGAACCACTTATTTACCTGTTTGATAATCATTCCATTAAATGTCTTAACCTCAAACATTTCTCTTAATAAATAACTTTTGTATGCCTTTCATTTGCTTAATAAACATTTTTTGCTTAGTAATGCATTTTGTGCCCTTGTAATGCTCCATTTTATCTCTTTTAACAAAATAATCATTTGTGCAAGTTCTTATTACCTTTAGCTTGTTTCTGGTCCTTTTTTATTCTTGTTTCAGTTAATTTGCCTCTTTCGTTGCTTCTGCACCT